>NW_028240850.1:0-27242 GCF_964263255.1 Lissotriton vulgaris | reverse complement strand
ATGCAATTTTGCAAGCCGTTTCGATTTTCGTATAATTATAGATTTGCTTCGTGTCTCACAGATGCAGCATAATCTGCAGATTTTAACAAACAAATGTTGTTTCTAGCTTAAGTGGTTCAAAAGTTACCAAGAGCGCATTGACCCCATGTTGCTGTGCAGCGGAAAGCCCTTTGCAAAGGTCGACTGGTCACCTTTCTGTTGCTTATTGCTATATTGGGGTGTTAAACTGGTGCTAATAAGGTGCCACTAATTCCAAGACAGTATTAATACGTTCAAAAAGGACAAAATAACAAAGTAATACTATTACAAAATGTATTGATTTAGGCCTCATAATGTGCCTTTTTGTGCCACATAATTCGGCTTCCCTTTCTGCATAATTCTGCCCTCCGGTACCGCATGATTCCAATGTCCGTGGCTGAGACATGGATTGGTCTACACCGCAGTAATCCGAGCTTCCTAATTGGACAACTGATACAGACAATATGATTGTACATAACAAGCAGGTATAATCCCATTTCCTTTCTGACCAACACTCTTGATAAGGACTCACAAAGAATTTATACATTTGGAAAAAGAATGTTTTTTTTGACCAGTCTAAAGCTCAGATCCACTAATGCAGTTTGCCTTATGGGGAGTTATACCCATGCTCTGTGGGGACCTTGGACCGTCACTAGCCCAAACAATGCATTATAGCGAGGATGCAGCCAAGTATATACTCAGAGCTGTCTTGGATATTACAGATTGCATCCACCGAACTGTTGGCACCAGCTTCCTACTCTGAACGCAAGCCTGTATGTGATGAACTAGGTTTTCTGGAGACATGCAAGTATCTTTAAGGGACATGCCCCTCGATGTCTCCAAGCTGTTTGGGGGTAAAAGGCTGATTCAATGCTACAGAGATTTAAGGGTTGTCACAAATCGCAGCAAATTTTTGAGGCAGTTGACACCAGCCAAGCAATTTCGCAATCAATATTGAAATTTCAAAGGCTATTCTAAAGGCTAGTTTACAGAGAACGACCGCCCTTCCAACCTCTCCCACAAAAAACAACCCAGCCCTTTCAAGGCTGTGGATGTGGCACTGGTAGAAACCGTTCATACCAGTAGGGACAGCCATTGCCATATTTGGCAGGCTACTGAATCTTGGAGGCCAATACATACATACATACATCGTCACCGTGCCCATAGCAACTGGATGCTGGGCAGTACGGTGGGTCGATCAGCCCGCTAGTTTCAGCTATTGGGGAAAGAGAGGAGATCAGTATTTTACCGCAGAACGGGACATTGCTATTTTTGGATTGAAATCGCCACACACACAGCTGGGACTGTGAGGAGCAAATAATCTCCTGGTGCAAGTCGGGCTGTTTTAGAAGCCTAGGGGCAGGGCAGGTCACTGTACCAACACTTACCGATGTGTTCCTCTAAGTTCAAGCGTGTCGGCTTGCCACGATTGGGGTAAAATAATCGTGGATGGTTTGTTTTAATGAATGACCAAACATTCATGCAGGGCTAAGCGAACACGCACTGAGACGCCAGCCCAGTACTCTCTCCCACTATCCTAAGCGGTATGAGTTACAGTGCAACGCAATACGCCGCTTCCGAGGTCAGGTCTATTATGTCGTCATATCTTCCTGGCAGCACTCACCTCCTCTCAGACTTAATCACAGGAAGGTCCACGTATTTACTGAGCAAGTCAAATTGGGCACTCGTCGGAGTAAAAATCATTCAACAACAACAACAAAAAAATGACGGCCACAAAGGGGACGGATGACGTCACAGGGCTAAAGAACGCAAAAAAACACGCCCCCGATTCCGAAAAAGAGTAGTGACGCCCCTCTCCTCCAATGGCTGGCCAGCAGTTACGAGGCCAGCCAATGGAGAAGAGGGTCGGGTTTCAAGCCCCTAACTCTAAAACATTAATTCTTCGGGACTCCGCCCCTCACTGCTTCGCTGTGAGAGCTACGGTCCCTCGACCTAAACAACCACAGGATATACTTTTAATATTATCACTTCAAGGCAGAAACTATGGAAGAGAGAAGAACTTCATAAGTTAGAAAGTCTCTATGGTGCAATGAGAATATTCTCAAAAACAGGCCTGACTAAATCACCAACTGGCTATACAACAATCTGAAATATATGTCTCTTTGCTGCAGGGACATTGCATCCATGCCTCTTAAGAATGGGTTACACCTGCAATTTACTCCCAATAGTTGTCCTTTGATGCTTATTAAGTGAACACTGACCCTCTGATGCTTGGGAAGCGTGGCCAACCCATCTATGGCAATGATTACTATCAGTTAGTACAAAAAGAGAACTGGAATACAAAATGTGTGATAAAGCTGGGAAAGCTGGGATATTTTATGAAGCCAGTGGTCCATAGAAGCAACTGAGGAGAGGGTTTGACCGGTTGAGAACAACCTACGTGAAAAGTGCAGTACGTACTCGTTTTTCTCTCTTGTAAGGAAAAGAAGGAAAACTGAAGTGTAATATTGTGCTTTGCATATGTACAGGAAGGAAGGGGTGTAGCGTGTGCTGAGGCATGACATCTTGGAAAACAGGTCAGCGGTGGACATCATTCTGCTTGACAAAAAGACAATGTTGAAGGACTGGGTTTTTAGAACCCAGCGGCGTCAGGGAAAACGCCCGATGCCTTCGAGTTCCCCTGCCTGGGCAAACAGAGACACGGGATACTTCTTGATGACGTCAAAGACCAAAGTTTATTGGTTGCAACCAGGAACAGAGGTCTACGAAGCACACAGGGTGGTTCGCTAGAGACTGCACAAATTCAATGAGCGGAGCATGGTCTTTTATGCCAAAAATCAAGCCTCAGGCAACATTTCAAATTAGCATCGAGTTCATACAAATTGACCAATGACAGTGTGACAATTTAAAAGTAGCGTATGACGACAATCCCACTTTCCGTTGTCCAGCCCACCAGAAATGACCAAGCACATTCTACTTTCCTGTTCGGTCAGGCCGGACAAACCCATCATAAAAACCTCAACCCAAATCAGTGATTATGTCGTAAAGGAAGGAACAGAAACAGATTGGAAGCAAGATAGAAAGGTGGGAGCAGTGTACTGTAAACTCGGGCATGTCCTACTCTTTGACCTTTATCTGACCAGCTGTTTAACAAGGAACTGGCTCAACGAGGTCAGCCTCGGGCAAGGAATCAGTTCGGCCGGGTCATTCAGAAGTCAGCTAAAGCATACGTGTCTCATGGACTCGCTCGGCCACAGTCTTCGGCCTATGTGAGGGCAACCACTCAAAATGGCTGCCGTACACAAAATGGAACCCGAAGGCCCAAACTAAATCCTTGAATACGGAGTGTTCTCATTGATCGATTCATGCGAAAACACTCAGACACACTACACTCGTCATTTGCGGTCTGCTGACACCAAAATCGTCTATTCCCGACGACCTTTATTGAACGGGTTCGGAACCACCGAACCAGACCCAAAAACTCACAGAACTACAATGTATTGCACTGAAGCACAAGAAAGAAATGAAGAAAGTGAAGTAGAACAAAAGGAGGAAAGAGAGAGTGAGAAGCAGGAGGAAAATAATTAAAATAAGGAGTGTGAGGGCTAGTAAGAGACGGAGGATACGAAAATTCACGCGCAGAGGTCGCGCCCCATGCGTGCCGAAGGTGCGCCAAAGGTAAGCCCGTCTACGCCCGTACGTGCCTGGACCGCGCCCAGCGCCAGACCCCCTGTTTCCCACCGTACCCAGCCCACTAGATTCACATATGATGCCGCTACTCTCCTTGCGCTCAACCCCGGACGCACACCACAATGCTACAATGCCACCCCAGGAAGTACCCATGGCCTATTCGCCTGTCACACCTGCAAGTTCTCCTGCTTCAGGACCCTCACCAAATCCACTTCCTCCAAACACAGCTCCGACTCTAACCACCTGAAGTGCATCCTGCTGAACACCCGCTCGGTGCACAAACACGCCACTGAACTCTGGGACCTACTCGACACAGCGTCACCGGACATCGCCTTCCTTACAGAAACATGGATGAACACATCATCAGCACCCGACATCGCTATAGCCATCCCGGACGCTTACAAGATCATCCGAAAAGACCGCACCAACCAAACAGGAGGAGGCATCGCCATCATCCACAGGAACTCCATCAAAATCGCGACCAGCTTCGACGATAATCTTGCAACCGCCGAACACCTCCACTTCCAGGTCCACACCGACCCTAGAACCACACTCAGAGGCACCCTCATCTACAGTCCACCAGGAACCCGCACTAAATTTGGCGATGACATCACTGACTTCATCAGCCCACATGCCCTCACCTCCGAGAACTACATTCTATTAGGAGACCTCAACTTCCACCTTGAAAACAAACACGACTGCAACACCAACTCCCTTCTGGACAACCTGGCCAATCTCGGACTCAAACAACTTGTCGACATGCCCACCCATGTAGCCGGGCACACGCTCGACCCTATCTTCACCTTCAGCAAGCACATTTCCTTCGACCGTACCACAGCACTTCATTGGACGGACCACAGCTGTGTTCACTTCAGCTACAAAACCACCTTCACCCACAACCGCCCACAACCTATTCCTCGGAGAAACTGGAACAAAATCACCTCCGACCAACTCCTCACATCACTCAACCAAAACCCTCCCACCCTTTCATTGGACCCAAACCAAGCGGCCACCAAACTCAAGCAATAGATCACCCACAGCGCTGACGCATTAGCACCCCTGAAAAAGCACCAGATCAATTCAGGCAGCAAAAAGGCTCCCTGGTTCAATGATGACCTTAAAAAATCCAAGAAGCTATGCCGCACCCTAGAGAAAACATGGAGAAAAAACCCAACCACCGACAACATGGCCACCCTCAAGGCAGCCACCCGCAAACACCACCAGTTGATTAGATCCACCAAGAAAGCAGCATTCAAGGATCGTCTCGACAACAACGCCCATAACAGCAAGGAACTTTTCAACATCGTCAAAGAATTCACCAACGCCGCCGCAGCATCTAACGACATCACTCCCTCCCAAGACCTCTGCGATGCGTTATCCTCCTTCTTCTACAACAAAATTGCTGACATTCACAACAGCTTCGAGAACACTCCCTGCGAACAACCATCCCCATCCCCCTCAGACCCCACACCGACAACTAACAACCTCAGCGCCTGGAACCCAATCACCACCGAAGACACCATCCGCCTAATGAACTCAATCCACTCTGGCTCGCCAACCGACCCCTGCCCCCACCACATCTTCAACAAAGCTGACTCCGTCATCGCACCCCATCTCCGTGATGTCATCAACTGCTCTTTCAACTCTGCCACCTTCCCAGAAAGCTGGAAACACGCCGAACTCAGTGCCTTCTTGAAGAAACCCACAGCAGACTCCTCTGAACTTAAAAACTACGGACCCATATCCCTCCTCCCCTTCCCCGCCAAAGTCATTGAGAAAGCCGTCAACAGCCAGTTCGCCACCTTCCTTGAATCCAACAACTCACTCGATCCCTCTCAGTCTGGATTTCGAGCCAAACACAGCATCGAAACCGCCCTCATTGCAGCGACTGACGACATCCGAACACTACTGGACAACGGAGAAACAGTGGCCCTCATTCTACTTGACCTCTCCGCCGCTTTCGACACAGTCTGCCACAGCACCCTCATACAACGCCTCAGCAACATCAGCATACAAGGAAAAGCCTTGGACTGGATCATCTCATTCCTCGCTGGGAGAACTCAAAGAGTCTGACTTCCCCCATTCAACTCAGAGGCCACTGAAGTCATCTGCGGAGTACCACAAGGATCTTCACTCAGTCCCACCCTCTTCAACGTTTACATGAGTCCACTCGCCTCCATCGCGCGTCAACACAACCTTAACATCATCTCTTACGCCGACGACACCCAGTTAATCCTTTCCCTCACCAAAGACCCTAACACCACCAAAACTAATCTTCACGAAGGCATGAAAGAGGTAGCCGAATGGATGAAACATAGCCGCCTAAAACTCAACTCAGACAAAACAGAGGTGCTCATCCTAGGATCTTCCCCCTCTGCCTGGGACGACTCTTGGTGGCCTTCCGCTCTGGGTACAGCACCCACACCCACAGACCACACACGCATCCTGGGCTTCATCCTAGACTTCTCTCTCTCGATGTCCAGACAAGTCAACGCAGTCTCATCCTCCTGCTTCAACGTACTTCGTATTCTCAAAAAGATCTTCCGCTGGATCCCACTCAAAACAAGAAAGACTGTCACCCACGCACTGGTCACGAGCCGACTGGATTATGGTAACACACTATATGCTGGAATCTCAGCAAAATTACAGAAAAAACTCCAAAGCATCCAAAACGCATCAGCGAGACTCATATTGGACATCCCTCGCCAAGATCACATCACCGGACACCTAAAAGACCTCCACGGGCTTCCCGTCAACAAGAGAATTACATTCCGTCTTCTTACCCACGCACACAAGGCCCTCTACAAACTTGGACCCGAATGCCTCAACACTCGACTGTCCTTCTACACACCCACCCGCCAACTCAGATCGTCCAATCAAGCCCTCGCCCCAGTCCCGCGCATCCAAAAATCCACCATGGGTGGCAGATCCTTCTCCTTCTTGGCGGCCAAGACCTGGAACTCACTCCCCACTCACCTCCGCCTTACTCAAAACCACATCTCCTTCAGAAAAGAACTTAAAACCTGGCTATTCGATGAAAATTGAACCCCCTTCCCCAAGCGCCTTGAGACCCCCTGGGTCAGTAGTGCGCTATATAAATTCATGAACTTGAACTTGAACTTGAACATGAAGAGGTAGAGACAGAGAGAGAGAAGCGGAAAAAGAAAATAGGGAAGCTGGAGAAGGAGGAAAGGGAGATGTTTAATGGAAGTAGGGGGAGGAATAGATTGAGAGTCAGGAGGAGAAGTCCGAATGTGAGAATGAGGATGGGTTGGAGAAGAATAAAGAGTATAGGGCAAAAGTAGTCCGGTGGGAAACAAAGGAGAAGGAGGAAAGTGAAAACAGCAGGGGGTGGTAAGAAGGAATAATAAATTGGAGGGGGAGAAAGAGGAAAGAAAGAAAGAGAGATACATTAAGAAGGACATGGCAAGGGAGAAGAAGGCACAGAATACTAAGAAAAAGAGAGGAAGAAAAGAGTGGGGGGAGGCAAATATTGAAGAAAGGATGAGAAATTTAAGAAGGAATAGAAGGAGGAGGGAAAGGAGAATGGGAAGGATAAAGAATAGAAGGCATAAACGTAGAAGAAGCAAAAGGAGAAAGTGGAGATGGAGGAAATATAGAAATGGGAGTATGCAGAGTAGAAGAAGGAAAGGAAGGAGTTAGTGTAAGAGAAGCAGGAGATGGGTGGAAAAATAAGGGAATGGAGCAAAAGGAAGGATGAAGACAGAAGATGCTTTCACTAGATCACAGAAAGAGCCAATATGCTTGGTTTAGTTCATCAACTTTCATGATTGTAATGAGCTGAATAGTAAAGATGGTTGTACATTGGCCACCTATTGCAGTACTAGTGAAAAGACAGTGTCTGTGAATTATCAAGAAGATAGTGCGAGTTAAACTACAGATGAAATACTAAATATGTATTTCCATTTGATACATTTTGTGGTGTGACATGTCATGGTCAAATGATGGTGCTGTTTATTTTTTAACTTTAACCCCTCCCATGCTCATGACGAGCTCAGCTCTTCATGAGCCACGGTGCTCGTGTGCTCATGACGAGCTGAGCGCGTCATGGCTGTTGGAACGCTCGCACGCTGGGCTAATTCTCCTGCTGTGCTGAGCGTTCCATTAAACGGGTGTGGCCGTGACGAGCTCAGCTCGTCATGAGCACACGAGCACTGTGGCTCACGACGAGCTGAGCTCGTCATAAGCACAGGGGCGCTGTGCGTGCCCCCCCCCCACCCCCCAGCACAGTGTGGGAATAGCCCCCGCAGCCAAGGGGTTAAGGAAGCATCAAATTGCACTAAGACATGTGTCATCAGGTTAAGAATGAATTTCACTCTAAAAAGTTAGTAACTATTTTATTTTGGAAGCAGCTGGTAACCGAAGGGATCTCCTTTATAATATTAACCCGGTATTTGTAAAGCGTGAACTAATCGCCCCTAAGGGTCTCAAGGTGCTGGGGCCGTCAAGAAGATTAAGCGAGCTATTGCCCAGAGTCTCATGGTGCTGACCTGCTGCTGCTGGCACCGGGGTTCAAAGGTAACCCCGCGCTCCAGAGTCAGCCGCCCTGGCCGCTGCGCCCCACCTCTCCCCAAATTTAAGAGCAAATCCTCTTGCATCGGAAAGTTTACTTTGATGGTAAATCCATAATGGGGGTGTAACCCCCTCATGTAAATCAAATACTGTAACTCTCATGAATGTAAATCACTTCATCCTCACATTCTGTTATATAATGTATATGAGACAGAACTGAAATGGAAATTTGCTAATTCAAATCTAAAATAATTGAATCATATTCCTCAACCCCTAAGGACCTGTGAATATCATTGTTTTATGTTGTAATAAAAATAATAAAAATGATAATTGACTAAAAAAAGACACCGCCTCCAGTTTTCATCTGTCTCCACTACAGAGTATGAAGGACTCTATGTTTCAGAGGGGCCCCCTTGAAGCCTGCGACTCAGAGAAATAACCTGAATTGTCTTGAAGGTAAAACCTGACTTTGACGTATATTGAATATGGAACAACCTTTCTAAACCAGGAGCACACACCACTGAGCTCACAACTCTTCTTTTTAACCGGCTTATGGCCAGCAATATAGAATTAAAATAGGCACAACATTATTTTTTCTCTTTTTAGCACTTGCGCCGCTTAGAAAGTCGGGGATTGATCCATGTTTCCTCGTGACGTATATTCCTGTGACGTATGTATTGTGATGAAGAAGGCATGTCAGGTGTATAAGAGGTAATTGGAGAACAGCGTACATTTTGGCCAAGTGCTAATCTGCAGATGTATTTGCACCTGTTTGTTAACACTGGTATTGTTGTCAAGCATCCGTCTTTGGTGCCTAATGTTTGATTGCGTGAATGTTGAGGGTGTGATGAGATAGAACTCAGCTTGGTCCTCATTCCTAGTGGGAAGTGCTGTATTCTCCAACTGGCTCCGCTGCATACAGTGACGGTTGGTGCCCGGCAAAAATGGTGAGGCGTCATAAATAGAATACAATAAAACCACATACAAATAAACAAACATTTAAAAATTCAAAAAGAAAAGAAACTTACTTTATCGTGCAGCACATCCAGTCCCCGGCTCCAGACCCCTCAAACGCGAGGTCCCGCAGCTTCCCCAGGTCCTTATCCAATCCAGACGCTACTCTCATTCTGTTAAGCAGCATGAGAGAAGCATCTGAATTTGCTGGAGCGGCTGCTTGAGTGCTCTGAAGGGCACTGGAGTCCTGTATCTTGGAGAGTTTGAATTGTGCATGTCGGTTTGGCCGTAGCAAGTTAGTCGGCCAAAGCACATGCCCACTCTAGACTGAAAGGGCCACTTGTCATTGCTGCCAATCAGCATCAGTGATGTACTGGCCCCGCCCTCTCCGTTCGGCAGAAAGCAGGAAAAATAAAATGGCAATAAAATCCTTTTACTACCATTTTTTTGATGAGCGGGGGAGGGGTGCTCCTCCGCTCATAAGGAGGAACCGCCGCTGAATGCACCCCCACTAGGGGAGGATTGAACAGGAAGACACAAGTGGACAGGGGGCAAACAATGTCCTGCGTGTACCCCATATTCCACTGCTCATGAATTACATGAGCGGTGAAGGACTGGTTTACATTCCCACCGTAATTCATTTGTATTTTCATGTGGTATTTCAATAGCGTGAACCTAGCCGAAAGGCAGTGGATTTCTGTTCGAGGTAGAGGTCGACGAGTGATGGCGGGCGTTAATGCATAGTAATGTAGTGCCCTTTAAAGAGGTGCATCTTCAACTCTTTCCTAAATTGATAGAATTCGGCCATTTCTGAGCTTCCAGATCTTGGGTGCATAGATTTAAAAAACTTTCTGACTTGTATTTTGTTTTTATACACTTCTTAGTCTGCAGTCTAATGGTGTCCTGGCTCTGGTGGGCCGACGACCACCAAAGAAAGTGAGCTTGTCTGCAAGATAAGTGTTGTGCCAGACATGATGGCTTTGTAAACGATGCAGCTGGTTTTCAAGATGCTGTGGGCTGGCAAGGAGAGCCAATGGAGTTCCATGAAGATGGGGTGATCTTTTTTCGTCAGGCCCTGGATGGCATGTGCTGCACCATCTATGATGACGTTAACGGGGTGCCAGTGTGGATCTGGATGGTCATAAAGACATTACCACCATCCATATACAAGAATACCGAGGCTTGAACAACAGATATAAAGTCACTTTCGGAAGAAAATGTTTCACCTTCTTTAGAACAGAGAGTTGGTACCAGGCAGTCATTGTGTTTTTGCCAGTGTGTTTATTAAGGGTAAGGTTGGTGTTCAGGGTCAATTTAAGTGGCATTCTGTGAAAGATGGGGCTCGAGGAATTCAAGGCTCATGTACTTCACCCAGTTTCGTACAGTTACTTGTTGGTTGTTCTTGGCAAATAACAGGAACTCTGGAGATCTAGAGCAAAGGTGTGAAATGTACATCCTTTAAAGTACAGGCATATATGCCCCAGGAAGGCTGTAGGTGCATGGATGCAAGGCTACCGATATCAGCAGGCTCTGTCACCATACTGATGTTACTTAGGGGAGCCAAGGCATAATAATGCAATAGACACACAACTTAGTCATACATTGAGGGTGGGTCTAAAAGTGCAGCCCCAGACCCTCCAATCAATGCCTGGCCCTCCTAATGACTGCGCACGAGGTGAAAATATGGCTTTTTGAATCTTGTACCTGGAACCAGACCACCCCAGTGACATGTAAAGGTGAAGAACTGAGTAGGCTCAGACTGAATTGTCGAGTCCCTTCAGGTGAGAATTTTAGTTTTTGGAGCATTGAGTTTGAGATGGTTCCAGCGCATTCAGTTTTATAGTGCCAGGAACCAGAGACAAAAAGACAATGCTTGTTTTCCGATGGCTTCTCCCACTAAAATGACTTCTGCATTGTTGCGGCGCTTGCATCCATAAAGTTACATTAGCATCAATAAGTATCTGTCAGAAGAAGTCTAATCCCTATTGTACACTCGCGTGAACAAGCATCAATTGGGATGAAGGAAGGAGAGCTTGAACATGTATCCTGAACGAATAGAACAATTCCTAGTAAGGGGCGGGTGGAGTAGTGAAGAAACAACTCCAATGGGTAAGAATGGACATTTTTACTAAGACTTTGGAAGCCACCTTTTAAGCTGTTCTCTCAGGTAGTGGATTCTGGCATTTAAATTGTGCAGAACCTTAACAAATGGTCAATAAAGATGCCCGATGGAACTACATCTTAACTCATCACATAGTCCATATAGAATTCAGGCGCTTCCTGGAAATTCTTGAATGAAAGGTCGAGATTCAGTATTTTCGTTTGATAGGTTGCAATGTCTGTCCCCATAAATGATAGAACAATGTGCTAATCTATCCATATTCCAGGTGCAGACTCTTCCATGACAACTACATTTGTTTTACCTTTGACATTTTCATAGGAGGCTGAGATGAGTTGAGATGAGATCATTCATCATAGTGCAGTTTGGGCTTTTCAAACCCACCCATTCACCAACAGACCAAAGTTGCTCCTTTACTCCTTGTTTGGAGCCAAAACTTTATAGCTTCTTTGATGTTGCCAGACTCTTTCCTTCATGGATTCTACTTGAGCCCAGAGACGATCGCCCCATTCAGCCAATTGGGAGTGAGCCTGGTACCTGGATGTCTACTATGCAATGAAACAAAAGAAGATATGCATTTTGCCAAGTTGAGAGTGGTGGTTTCCAGGTACCACGCCTACTCATCTTTCAGGCTGGGGCAACTGAATGATGCTGTGTTGGAGCACAGCGATTGAGGGCGAAGGGTTCAGTCGAGTTGATCAAGATAGGAGGTATATTAAACCTTTAAATATAGAGAGACATAGCATGCAACTTTAATGAATCCTTTCTCACCACATAGATAATGTTAGTTTCACAAGAGTGCTAAATAGGCATGCATAGAAATAAAGCACAGAGTGTAAAGCTTTAGTTTGTGCTGAGAAAGAAACTAATGTGTTGAAGAGTGAAGAGGCGGTATCAATCATGCAGGATCTGAACAGTGGGTGTTATGAGCCATAAAAGCTTGTGCTAATACAGTCCCAATGGCAATAAGTAAATCTATATCTATACTACTATTATAAAGTAAGAACTGGGAACCTTTGAGGCGGGTAAACTCGGGAACCACAGCGCCAATCCAAACACCCAATACATCATTGGAATTGGCAGGGTCTCCAGAGTGACATAGGCTATTTACCCCAAAAAAATATACGTTGTTTAAAAAACATACCTTACAAAAAAAAGTAGTCCCTTGGAAGTAGCGCCGGCCGTGTGCGCTAACGTGCTGACATCATCAGGAGCGCGAGGAGGATACTACCATTGCTGTTGTTTTGTGTTTCCTCTGGGCGCTGGGCGCTGCTTGCTGACCCCCCTCGGCGCTTTACAATGGATGTACTCTCTGACTTGGATCCCCTGAATGGATGGAAAGTTTTACGGTAGGCGTCCACTGTCATATTCGTGTTTCTGTTTACGAGCAACCCCCTTAAAAACGGTGTTTAAGTTCCTGCTCGGACGTGAAACTGAGCGTTTGGTGCCACGGCAAACAGCTCGCCAAATACATCGCCGATGGGAGGAATGCGAGGGTTACATAGCTGCCAAGGTTTCAGATAGCCATGTGTGACATTTTTAAAATGTCAGTGAAATTATGAGTGACATTCTAACGACTAGGAGTGACACTTTTGTGCGAGCAAAAATCATGCAATGAAGACTAGGGAAACTTTTAAATTCAGAAATTACAGCCATTTGAGCAACAAGAAACTGCAAGAACTTCTTGAAATTGCTTCGGAGCACCTGAAATGGAAGGACACTAACCTTAGTTGTAACGGACCCCCCCCCCCCATCCCCACCCCCTCCCCACACTCCCACCCAAGTGCCGAGAGAACTCAGCGAGAGCCAGCCTGGCTGGTAAAACTGACACGCACTGACCCCCAATCTGTGAAGATAAAAGTTAGTCAGGGTCGCCCATGATAAGGATGAGGAGACAGAGCAGCCCTGCGGCCGGGCCTATGTTATGTTATGTTAGCAGTTTTGTAAAGCGCAACAGCTGCCCTGGCAACGGGCGTCCAGGCGCTAGAACCATCATAACCAACTGGGAGAAAAGAGAAGGGAGAGAACCTACATGGGGGGGAAGAGAAGAGTTTTGATAGCTTTGCGGAAAGCCAGTAGGTTGTCAATGCAGCGGATGTGGAGGGGGAGGGAGTTCCATAGTTTGGCCCCTAGCAATCTGAAGGAGCGTCCTCCTATGCGACAGTACTTTGTGTGGGGGACCAGTACTAGGTGTTGCCCTTTGGAGCGGAGGTTGCGTTGGGGATTATAGGGCGTTAGCAACGGGCGAAGGAGCTCTGGTCCCTCAGCACTCAGAATGTTATAGGCAAAGATGAGGGCCTTGAATTGCATACGGGCTTCTACCGGTAGCCAGTGTAGTCGTTGGATGGTGGCTCTCGCGGAGCACCTTCTCGGCAGACCTACTATAGCCCTGGCGGCGGAATTCTGAATTCGTTGGAATCTCTTGATCTCCGCTTTGTTAGCTCCTAGTAGCAGGACACTCGCGTAGACCAGCCTGGACAAGATGGTCGATTGTACGATGAGTTGTCTCGTTTTGGAGTCGAAGAAGCCTAAGATGGGATGAAGGCTTCTCAGTAGTCCAATGCAGGTCGCGGCAACTTTTTTAGTGTGAGCCTGGAAGCTGAGTGTCGAGTCCAGCCAGACTCCCAGGTTTTTTGCCAGATTTTTAGGCGGGGGGGCTGGGCCCAATGAGTGGGGCCACCAAAGGTTGCTCCAGCTGTTGGAATTTTTGCCCATGAGCAACACCGCAGTTTTACCTCCATTAAGTTGAAGGCAATTGGCTGTCATCCAGTTGGCGACGGCGGTCAGTCCATCCCTGAATCTAGTGGCATCGGGAGAGGGAGCCTCATTAAGGCTGATGACCAGCTGAGTGTCGTCGGCGTACGATACCATTATGAGGTCCCATTTTTTAGCAACTTCCGCCAGAGGTTGCATGTAAAGATTAAAAAGGGATGGGCTGAGGGCAGAGCCCTGCGGGACTCCTTGGCCTATATCTTGGGGTTGGGAAATGAAGGGGGGGGCCGATACCTGGAAGGATCTGTTCGTGAGAAACGAACGGAACCATTCTAGTGCTGAGTCTATGATCCCTGCGTTTTCCAGTCGTTTGAGTAGAATGGCTACAGATTTACTGTGATTAAATCAGATCTGCTCTTGCAGATAAACCAGGCTTACTCAGAAGGGTGGATAAGACAGAGCTGCTCTGCCTGCAGATTTTAAACAATATTGATTGTATGTGACTGAAATAATGTATTCAAAGATGAACTACTGTGCGTGCTGCGGCGGCAAGTAAGTTCTGTTCCGGACAGGGACTCTGAGGAATAACACTAACCTACCCCCTCACCCCCCCCCCCCCCCCCACCCCCCCACTCCTCCCCCGCACCGGGCCCCAGTGCAGACGCAGAGAGAACCCTGCCCTGCCTGGTAAAACTGTCACGTACAGAGTCAGGAAGGATGATAGAGCAGCCCAGCCTGCGGATGCTAACTCTGAACATGAGAAGGGACAGGGAGGGGGCCTCTGAGGAAACCCGCCCTCCAAGTGTCCACGTGGGATATCTGATGAGCTCCTTTTTCACCCCCAGATCTTTTATTTAATTTTAGTGCCACAGATGCGAACCACAGGAGGGGCAGGCTGGTTATAGTCACCCCGGGGCCAACCTGGAGGAACGCATGTAAATCAGGGCAGAATGTTCTTTAAGGGCAGCCACACCCTGACCCACAAATAATCACTTACGCCCGCACACACTTTACACCCAGTGCCCAGAGCAGAGAGAGCCCTGCCTGGTAAAACTGTCACGCAGTGACCCGGCCTTTAATATAATACCTTACTACTGCCCTAAGATCAATGATGTGAGTCAGACAGAGCAGCCCTGCGGCCCGCCTGCATTTACTGTGATAAATCACAGTGATCAGACTGCAGATAAACCAGGAGGCTCGCTGACTCAGGAAGGATTATGAGACAGATCAGCCCTGCAGATGCTATTGTGTGTTAAAGAATTTTTTTCATATGACTCATCGTGTAGTATAAAACACTTACTAGACGAGTTCAGAGACTCGGGGACTTGCCGCACAGCGCTGCAGCACTGTGACTGCACTGCTGCATGATGCACTCTGCAGCCGCACTTGCAGTCTTCATCTTCTTCTCCCCCCAGACACTGCAGGCTGCTGACTCACTCGTCCCCCGCTTGGCCGCAGTAATTTGCACCACCCATGATCACCGATGCCCCTTGCACGGAGGGCGGCCGTGACGAGAGTCTCTCACTGTCCTGTGTCGGCGGTGAGTGAAATTAATTCACTTTTTCACTGGGTCCGGTCGGTCAGTCACTCTTACACTTGGCGAGGAGGATTCGACTGATTCAGATTGAATCCCCCGCCGTTCTGCCTCACTTCCTCTTCCTCAGACGTGAGTGCACTAGGGGTCACATCCGGATTAAAAAAAAACGGGCGCCCTGGTAGGCCATAATGACTGACAACCAGTAGCATCGTGGACTGAGAGGGCAGGACCCGCCTCCCCCCCCACCCCTGTCGGTAATTGGCAGCAGTGTGAGTCAAAGGAATGCAGCGCCAGCCAGGCGCACGCACAGGTTGGGAAGATTTGTTACTTTATAGCGCTCTCCAGAGCTGAGCGAGGAAGGATCTTTAACTATTTATTTAACGCAGCCCAGCAAGCATGCTGCTGGAAGCACGTCTCTCTGAGCACTAGAGCCAGTGCACAGGTGCCGCTGGTGGTGCGCGCTGGCAAGTGGCAAAATGCGTAACAATGCATTTCAGTGCGGTGATGCGGATCACCGCAGTGAAATGCGTGAGTGTCACATCTGTTGCGTGATACTTGGCAGGACTGGGGTTATTATTTACGTCTTCCATGACAGCCCATGGGCTGCAGTCAGGGCTCGGAGCATGATGTTCTGTTGCTCCCTTGAAAACATGTTTGCAAGAAAGAGTAACTTTCCAACCTTCCGAACAGAGGAAGTGCTAATGCAGAGCAGTCCCGCTGCCTTTGTTACAGGGTGGAAAGTTATAGTTTGTCTCTGGAGTAGCGGTGACCTTGTGCGTCCGTAAATGCCGCTCTGTTGGTTGTGTCAGTAGCGTATCATGGCAGGTGTGAGTAGATTACCATTTCTGTTTGTTTCCTGGCTTTCTTATAGTTGTGGTTTTGCATGTCCTAATGTAAAACGGGAACGGGAACTACAACCCGGATAATACAACTTTTAACAAAATGATCGAAATACTCACGTGCGCCAGGTGAAAACATGGGCTCCGTCTGCGTAATAATTTACAGTTCGTGGTATTTTTCATTGTTTGGGACAGTTATGCTGTGCACATTGCTTTCTGTCGATGGTTCAAAGGCTGCCATCCAGAGGTGCAACTAGAGCCAAATTTCGGGGGGGGGGGGGCGCTAAAAAAAAATTCGGGGAGGAAAAGTAATGCGGCGTTCAGCGGGAGGAGCGCGGAAGAGAGAGACGGCAACAGTGGGGCTGAGACGGCCCCCAAGGAAGACGCGAGGTAAGCAACGCCCCTCGTGTAAAAAGGCTATTTTGACCGAGCTACACAAACCCGACAGCAGAGACCATAAATAACTGAGTACACATATTCAAGGGCAGTTTGTCGTGTGTGGTGCACGTTTATTAATACTCCAAGTCGCCGTCTGCTGCAGGCTAGAGTGGAGGATGCAGCCTCATAGGGGATTGGTAACTCCTAACGTTGTGTCAGAGAGAGTAAGGAACCAATAGTTGGCCTTCCGTTCGTGCCTTCTATGAGCCGGCAAGCACACAGTAGGATGACGCGAGGTAAGGGAGTTCCTGCTACCTGGAAGCCTCATTGCCCCCGGACAACGTCGGGACAGGCTGCTAGTCAGTAATAAAGAGTGAACATATTCTATGAATGGTATTTACCTTTAGAAACTCTTCTTTTTTGTTGTTTTATCTGTATTACTATATTGAGGTGGATATACATAAATTGTAATTTAATTTTAAAAAATCTGCTGCTGCTGCTCACCTGTTGTACAAAGCAATACCAAAGGTGATGATGGACGGAGTGTTGAACATTACAAGCACTCATCCCCAGTCAACTGATCTGGGTTTAATCCATCATCATTCTTTAGCTCACTCCGCCACCCAAGTTTAGACATGGCCATATGCAAATCAGTCTGACCCTGTGCCTCATGGGAACAGTCCAGTCCGAACTGTGCCAAGGCATATCTTCCCTGGACCAGAAACAAGCATCCTGGGACCAATATCTGGCTAATCAGCCGTCATCAGCCAGGCTAGCTTGAATCCAGTGGCAAAGTGAGCAAGGGACCCACGTCTGGGCATACCCTGCCAATTTAGGGCGAGCAAAGCAATACCAAAGGGGATGATGGACGGAGCGTTGACAATACAAACACTCACCCCCAGTCAACTGATCTGGGTTTAATCCATCATCATTCTTTAGCTCACTCCGCCACCCCAGTTCAGACATGGCCATATGCAAATCAGTCTGTTGTACAGCCACTCTGTAAGCCTTTGACAAGGTTGGCATTCTATAAAATTTGAAATAAAATAATAATAATAAATGTGATTAGGCAACCTAAAAGCACAGAAATGCTGCCGCCTGTATCTCATGCGGAGACACAGTTGATGAACAGCATCCTAACGCTGCATAATTCCCATGCTTGCCTCAACCCACAACCCATTCTACAGAAGGAGCTTGGAGTGGGGCTGATGGGCAACCAGGGAATCTCCCTACAGGACCTTTCATCTCTTCCATGACAAGGTGACTTGTGGGAGGGGCCAGGAGGCTCACCTCCATTGGAGCTCACACCTCTTATTGTGTGATCTGGTTGCTGTGTATGCACTCATGATATTGTTGTGATGATGGACTGGTAGCTTGACTATGTGGTATACGTGCTATGTTGCTGCCCGTGTCTCACCCGAGGAGACACCGTTGATGGTCAGCATCCTCGCTGTGCATTCCCACGCCTGTACGCCCCTCTGCCCTTCTTTTCTAGGGGGAAGAGGCTTGGGGGTACCTGGACATTCAACTGATTACATAATGTGCCCTTTTTTCACCCTTCCTGGGGTTGGGTTACTTCCAGGGTTGGGTCAGGAGGCTCAACCTTCTATTTGATTCTCAGCTTGATCTCTTTTAGGGTGGTTGCAACGAAAGCCGCCCTTCCGCTTTCCCTATCTGGAGTGGTTAATGTGCGCCCTCTTTATTAATGGTAGGGTCCTTGTTGTAGGTAATACCAATAAATGGAACCCCAAATGCCCCTTGAGAGTCAGGGTACATGCAACATAAAACACAATTGCACTCAAAGAAAACCCCCATAGAACTTATTTAAAGAGGTTGTGAATGACTGAATCACATTGGTAAATGTACTGGGCAACTTACCCTGCGAAGCAGGTAATGGAGCAAACCAGTAAGTGTGTACATATATGGATGTATCGAGTATAGTGTGCATCGCTTAAAGTAAAACACATGTAATGATTTATGTACTATGTTGTTTCAATACTAAAAGTCGGGTCCAATCCGAATGAACACATATATGTCCAGAAAGGCACTCAATACTCCCACAACAATGTAGCATATATATAGGTTTTACTGCTCTATAAAGGTAAATTGTGTCTACAAACTCTTTTTAAATGTTGACTATATGGCATTTGAATTTATCCAGAGCAAGTATGGAATTAGTTTTTTTGTTTAGGTCAAAGTTGTCACCAAATACATGAGACCATACTCAGGACGGATATCTAATCAACAACTGGAAGAAACCATGAACATATGGCCAGTAGAGGGGGGCTACTGACAATACCTCTCTAATCCCTTACTCTGCCCAGGTAAATGGAACAGTGCCCCAGAATTCCCTGAAAGAGTTCCAAGCCAGGGCAGCAGCCCTGTTTTTGCCCTGTTTTCGCTCCATCATTGGTGAGAGCTACAATCCCTTGGACTATGGTCTCTAGAGATGGGGTAAACCCATTCCAAGCAGTTTGAGTATTGCATTCGTTGTATGTTTCTGTGATGCTTGTTGGCTAAGAAGACTGGTAGTCACTTTAGGTTGCATCATCACGCACTACTTGTGGAACACCTGTAAGGTAACCCATTACCTTCTTTAATAAAACTGCGGCATACATTTCTTCTATTTAAGTGTGTGCTGACACTTAACTTGGTCTGGATCTAGTTTATGCGTTAATGCAATTGAGTTAATGAGTTTGGATTGTTTGCTTGTCGGTGCAATTTTAGGGCTGTGTCACTCAGAGCGAACTGGCAAATTGGCCCCACTGCGGGTGGATCGTCACTCAGCCCCACCCTCTTCAACGTATACATGAGCCCCCTTGCGACCATCGCTCGCCAACACAATCTCAACATCATCTCCTACGCTGACGACACGCAACTGATCCTCTCACTCACCAAAGACCCTAACACCGCCAAAACCAACTTACACGAAGGAATGAAAGAAGTAGCCGAGTGGATGAAGCACAGCCGCCTGAAACTGAACTCAGACAAAACAGAAGTCCTCATCTTAGGCACCTCCCCTTCCGCCTGGGATGACTCTTGGTGGCCAGAGGCCCTTGGAAAAGCACCCATCCCGACGGACCACGCACGGAACCTGGGCGTCATCCTGGACTCCTCACTCTCGATGACCAGACAAGTCAACGCCGTTTCATCATCTTGCTTCAACATTCTTCGCATGCTCAAAAAAACATTTCGCTGGATCCCCACCGATACTAGAAAAACGGTCACCCACGCACTGGTCACGAGCCGCCTGGACTACGGAAACACCCTATACGCCGGTACCACCGCAAAACTCCAGAAAAAACTCCAACGCATCCAGAACGCCTCAGCCAGGCTCATACTAGACATCCCGCGTAAAGGACACATCTCTGGTCACCTGAAAAACCTCCACTGGCTCCCCGTAAATAAGAGGATTACTTTCCGCCTCCTAACCCACGCACACAAAGCACTTTACGAACTTGGACCGAATGCCTCAACTCACGACTGTCCTTCTACACCCCCTCCCGTCAGCTACGATCCTCCAACCAAGCCCTTGCCACTGTACCTCGCATCAATAAAACCACCATGGGAGGTAGATCCTTCTCCTACCTGGCAGCCAAAACCTGGAACTCACTTCCCACTAACCTTCGCCTTACTCAGAACCACATAGCATTCAGAAAACAACTTAAAACTTGGATATTCGACAAGTAATTCTCCACCCTCCATCAAGCGCCTTGAGACCCTATGGGTATGTACCGCGCTATACAAATCTCTTGACTTGACTTGACTTGACTGTATTGACTTCTTAAATGGGCATCCAGTGAAGGAAAAAGCAGCTCTCCTCCTACCAGTCCTGCACCACTTACATCACTTGTTTGATGGCTTCTGCCTGGAATGTGAGACCTCTTGCGACATCATTCATCGAAAGGCTCCTTTAAAGGCTACATGATTTCCAAACTTCCTTTGGCCTCAAAAGAAAAGGGGAAGATGACACAACCACACATTCATAAAGAGAAGCCTGTGAGAGATGTGTGAGCAGCAGAACATCCCAAGGTCTGCGAACTGGAGGGAATGCCCTTAGAACCTGAGCCCTGCTCTATCATCGAGAAGAACCTGACCATCCCAAGGGATACCAGGGGCAAAAAATTAGGACTGGAGTGCAGGTTTATACAAACAGAAGAGCAACTGCAGGGCAGCACCAGAGCAGAAGGATAAAACAGCTGCATCATTAAAGGTAAGTACGACCAACACTAGTAATCCAGATTAGCAGCCATGGCTAGATTGATCGGCCAGTGCAGGTCTATGAATAGATGTGACACGTAATCCTTTTGAAAAAACATTTCCCCTCTGAGCAAATAAATATTCACTTGGGGAGATGTGACTTTGTGGCCTTAGGTGCTGAAACAGGTTCAAGTGATTTTATGATTATGAGCAAATTACTTAATCTCTGCGCTTTTTACAAAAACACGTGCAATGTAATCTTGTGTTCATGTAAAGCCCGCTAATGACCTTGGGCCAAGTTTGCTCTATATCAGAATCCTGTAGCAACTGCTGTCAAGGCAAAGTAGAGGGGAGGAGGGGGTGGACGACAAACAGGAAAAACAAAATAAACATGTACCTGCCGCCCGCCACATTGCCACTCTAGGGCTCGTCTGTGGCTCACTGCAGCACAGGCTCCTAGACTCCCCTACTGCAAACACTCCTAAAATGCGAGCTTCTATACAGAACATCATGAAGAATGTAGGACTAATAGACCTTTGGAGGATGAGAGCTAGAAGAAAGAAATAATTTACTCATTATAATAAAAAATATGGTCATGCTTCCCGTATAGACTATTATCTTATTGATTCAAGATTAGGTAATAAGTTTATAACAGTCTTCCACCACCCTGCTCACTTATCAGATCATTCAGCAGGCAGTTTAGAGATAGCTATGGAACAAAAGGGACCTGAAATTAGATGGACAATGGATAGGTCCTTATTATGGGAACCGGAAATTCAGGATAAACTGAAACAAGACACGCTAGACTATTTTGAACTAAATGCAGGATCTACTACATTACAGGTTATTTGGGATGCATACAAAGCTTATAAGGAACATAATTAGTTGTGCTTCACATAGAAAGAAGAAAAATGATAAAAAATTGAAATCATAGAGAAGAAAATAAATTCCTGGCAAAAAGATCTCATTGTAGCGCAAGACTCTGTAGCGGCGAATGAGCTTCAGTCACACATTAACCCCTTCGATGCTAGTGACAAGGTCAACTCATCATGGGTTTTACCTGCCCTGTGCTTATGACGAGTTGACCTTGTCACATAACATGGGATTTTGAAAATTCCAGCGCACAGAGGGGAATATATGGCAGCAGCAATGTGGTTAATGAGGGAAGAAAGAACATGAGGAGCGTCTGGAAGGCATAATTAAGAAAAAGTGGTTTGCTAGTAGGCTGGCACACTATGAGTACGGCGAGGGATGTGGAAGGTTAGTGGCATGGAAAACCAGAGATGACCTAACTAGAAACTCAATAAAAGAGATAACCTTAGAGAGTTTAGGTGTAAACTGTTCGGATGACATTGACACTGGGGTCGCTTTTACCAACTTTTTCCAAGATTTATATAAGGAAGAGATCTCAGTATCCAACAAACAGTTAAATAGTTGGTTTTCAAGAGACCCTCTTCCAAAATTGCCATCAGATAAGGATTCTCTACTTAATAAACCTATTACATCTGAAGAAGTATCTTTAGCAATAAAAAACCTGAAGAATAGGAAGGCACCTGGGCCCAATGGGATTCCTAGTGAATTATTTAAGGTCCTAGCGGAGGAAATGATTCCTCCATTACCTCTTTATTTAACTCTATCTACATAAATAAAGACATATACCAGAATCTTGGAATGGGGCCACAATAACTCTTATACTAAAACCTCATAAAAATCCTAAAAATTGTGAGTCTTATCCCCCTATATCTTTGCTCAACAATGATTATAAAATATTTACGAGTATATTGGCAAAAAGGTTGAATAAAATATTGGGAGATTTAATAGGAGTGTCACAAAAAGGGTTTATGAAAAATAATAGACAGCTGATTGATCTAACACACAATCTGGTATGCACTATAGATCGTGCCACAGATAAAAACCTCCCCTTAGCCATTCTGACTGTCGATGCTGCTAAGGCATTCAACAGGATTAGCTGACTTTTTCTTCACGCTGTTCTTTCACACAATGGGTTTGGGAGCAACTTCATTAACGATATAAAAAATATCTATACATGACCCTTTGCAAGAATCTTAATTAATGGCGCTCTTACTCAACAGTTGAAAGTAGGCAGAGGTAAACGGCAGGGCTGTCCCTTATCCCCTCTGCTGTTTAACCTATATATAGAGCCTTTAGCAATAAGGATAAGGAAAGAACCGCTAATTCAGCCATTTCAATATCAAGGCTGGGTTAAAAAAGAGGCTCTCTACGCTGACGACTTAATAATATATACACAAAAGCCTAAAGAACCTTTTCCAATTATAATGGTCTATTAAAAGAATTTTGCAAGATTGCGGGACATCAGGTAAATGAAGGGAAAACAGAGATAATGACCTGGAACATCCATCTTGATTCTACTTTGAGGGAAAATGTGAAAAAAGAGATAAGATACTTAGGAGTCCAGGTAGGTAAATCCTTGGAAGAAATGGCACATATACATTTTTCTAAACTGATGAAAGAAACTAAAAAGTTGTTGCAAACTTGGTCTACCCTGCCATTATCGATCATTGGCAGGCTGAAGCTGATAAAAAAGATGATCTTGCTAAAGTTTACGTTTGAATTTAATGCTTTACCACTATATTTTGAGTTAAAATGGTTCAAGAAATTACAAGGTGACCTGACAAGCTTCATATGGGCTAATAAAAATTCAAGAATTGCCTGGAACAAGCTTCGTACAAAAAAAAAAACGGGCTTGCTTTACCTGATTTTTTTTCTATACTGCTGGGCTTTCCAGCTAAAAAACATCAGATCACTTTTAACTAAACGCGTTCAGTTACTTCAACCTTGTTTGGGAGCATTAACTGGTGATTTAGCAGAACAAGGCACCCACTTCCTGTTTAAATATGGGTATCCTAAACAGTTTTTTTTATTTGCCTGAAGGTATTGAATGCGGCATGCAGACTCTGGATTCAGGTTAGAAGAATCCTGAAATGACCCTATTATAGCCAAATAGCTCCAATTTGGAAATCCCCTGGGACTCCTCTATGTTTACGGGATTCCTTATCTATCCCACTAATGGATGTCGGAATTGAAAAATGGTGCCAATTAATGGACGAACAAAAACAAATCTCGTGGGACGAACAACTCACTGTCAAAGTTCAAATACTTGCAATTAACAAGCTGGGTCCAAAGCCAACCATCGGTAGGAACCTCGAATGAGTGGGAAATTGCTCTACACAACAATCCTGCACAGAAAAAGGAAACTGCTAAATGGTACCGGCTGTTAGTCCAGGAAGAAGACTCCGATATGATCCCACTGGAGGAAAAGTGGAAAGAGGCCCTTCCAGACATTGATCTGACAACCCTGTGGCAAGTATCTATAAACACAATTTGCTCGTTTGTTAAATACGCACCTTTAAGGAAAAATCACTTATTCACTCTGCATAGGGTTTACTGGTCCCCCAAAAAGTTATCCAGACTAGGAGGAGAAATAAAATGCTGTCCGAAGTGTGTGCTATCAAAGGTAGATGACGTGTACATGTTCTGGCAATGCCCTGGCGTGAATGCCTTTTGGCTAGAAGTGGGTAAGATATTGGCGCAAATACTGAAAATGAATATAGAGGTAAGACAATCTTTGATTATTTTGGGAATTTTAGATGAACATACTTTTTTTTAATATTCTTTTTATTAACACATATAACAATGAAATTGAATACATTGGGTGACACTCAATCACAAAACAGCTGATAATACATCCTCCTTTTACAAAATATTTGACATAAGAGTTTAGTAGGGATCAGTGCGATTCCAACACCACATTGACTTCCTGCGCAACTGGGGGAACCAAATATCTCCTCTGTACCCATTCCAGGCACCCCAAATGTTCCCCCATTTCCCAGGCCTCCCCTTGGCAACATATACCGATCTTTCTCTGAACATAGATAAACATACTTTTAATAGGAAGAGCAAGAAAGAAGAACATACTTTTAATGGGAAGAACAAGAAAGCTCTTGAACAATTGTTATTAATTCTGATTGTTACTGCTTGTGGGGAAATCTGTGTTAATTGGGTTTCCAGCAGCCCACCATCCTGCGCAGCTTGGTTAAACACTGCCAGGCGATATGGCAGACTAGACTGCATCAATACTTCTGTGAAGATCGCCAGTGTATGGGAACCACTTGCTAATGAAGGTTTATAGTTGGTGTACCAAGGCAACAGAGCATCCGGCAGGATTCATGTGTATACTGTGTTCTCTAAACCTAACATGCACCGGAACAAATACCTTTGGATTGTCGCATATGAGGACCAAATAAAAAAATAAAAAAAATAAAAACAGGTGTAATGTAATCTTGTTTTCATGTTAAGTCCACTAATGACCTTGGGCCAAGTTTGTACTATATCAAACTCCAAAAAAGAAAAAGAAAAAATATTTGGCACTTCACAGAAGCTAGTCTATGGTTATGTGGACTAATCGATCCACTTTAGGGATCTGTATTTGATCCCTTGATCACAGGTTTGAAACTGGTAGCCCACTCAGCCTTTCATCTATTTGATTCACAAACAAGTGGTTCTGTTGGGTAGTGACAGTCTCTTTGGGGTAGGCTGAAAGCAGCTCCAAAACACACAAACAAGCAAAACTCTCTGATAGGCAAAGTTTTTATATATATTAAAAACAGGAAAAAAAGAGACAATATATTGGAATTACTTCATTCCACTACATTACTGACGAGTACTTATCAACTACGTGAGCAGTGACTGTGGTGATTCAAGTGACAAGTGCAATGCATATAGTGACACTTATATGCAAAAACATTTATTTACAATAAAATCACAGAAAAAGGGACCAGGGGAAGTTAGAACGATGTATTTTCTATCGTTTTTGTGGCCAGTTTTATACGAGTAAATGTTCCAAGGAAGACAAGTGGTTAGTGTCCATATTCCTGGAGTTAGCTTGGCCAAATGTAAGAGCGTCGATTTTTCGACCCTGGTTGCGCCCCAGTTGGTGGTCGCGGCGGGTCTTTATCAAGACAGGGGGGGGAAGGGGATCGGTCAAGTGGTGATTTATTCCAGAGGGTAGCCCGTTGGTCAACCCTTGATGCAGTAACATCAGCGATGAAACTCAGCGATGTAGCAAAAGGCGATCTGGATATGAACGCCAAACGAGCTGTCCGTGAGAAGCGCCCGAGAATCTATTTGAGGTCGATAATATGAGTACCGTAGAGTTAGGTTACAATAAATATCTGTTATTACAGTAAAGAGTGGCCCAAGGGTGAACATGCACTTTGCAAATAATGTAATGTTACGCTTGCTGTGGTTCTGGTAGTGGTTAATCTTATTTCCTGTGTAGCACACTAGCCTTGCCTTACACCACATAAAGTTTTGCTGGCATTCATTAACAGATTTAGTGTACAGTGGTCCTATGGCTTAAAAAGCAGCTGATGGAAACTTTGGCATGCCGGGAAAAGATCATTTGAGGGGGCTTGAGAGGAAATGCAGAAGAGATGAAGCGTGAAAGGAGAAGGGCTTAGTAAAGAGGGCAATGTTATTGTTAATAGGAAAGGCCTTAGGGTTCAGGGTCTGAGATGGCCTATCCCATGATCAAACATTTGTTACTAGAAGCCGTCTAATGATTACATTAATGAGGAGACAACTAGAGGTGTGCAAAATTATAATTCACCAATTCAATTATTTTGCAACTTCATAAACTGTACAGTATTAAAAGTACATTGACTACATCTTTGATGAAAAGCTCCCATTTATTTTTGCAGGAAAAGTATTCTAAACATGTCAGTTTGCAGGGTGTTTATGTGGAAAAACTGCCAAAAATGTCTGAAGAAGACTGCACTATCAGTTTGCAAATGTTTGGTATGGACTTCTAATGTATTCTGTCTGCCACTTAAACACCATGCAAAGTATGCCATGGAATGTGGATAGTACAGGGGACGAGGGACAGGAGCAGATGCTTGAGCTCTGAAGAAGAAGCAGGGACTCAGGAGAAAGGAGGTTTACCGGAGATGACTATATCATATGGAAAGTCACAATAGTGTACTCTTGAACCATTAGTCTGCTAATTTGGATTGTAGGCAGACTGTCTCCTCATGCCTAATACACACCCTCTATGCATGCCACACCTGTCTATATGCGGTAGTAGGACACAAGCCGTGTCCCACTTAATATTGTACAGATAACTGACTACATAACTTTATACGTTATTAAACCCTGTCCGGCTGGACAGACAATATAAAATCAACTCTTGATCTATATTTATTTCTCTTGACCATCCCTGACTGCCTAGGGACCATTGTCTTTTGAAACAAGTGGGCCTGCA
>NW_028240849.1:0-256462 GCF_964263255.1 Lissotriton vulgaris | reverse complement strand
TTATGGAATGGTTAAAAGTGCATGAAAATGGCCAATTTACTCACTCTGAGTTCTCAAAAAGGGTTTCTTCACCCCGGGAAGTTAATTAAATACCATTTGGAGGATTTTAATGTTCGAGCAAAAACGGCTGATTTTCGACAAAAGAGATAACACCCCCCCATTACGTCATGCTTCAGAAATGTGGAAAATGGTCCGTTTTCAAATGTTTTATTTTTGAACGTCAGTTCACATTTGTAGGTGGATCATCAGTGTTAGAGCTAAAATTAGCATGTTTAAAGTGATTTTCATGCTTCCAGGGGCCCAAAACACAAGATTTATGGAATGGTTAAAAGTGCATGAAAATGGCCAATTTACTCACTCTGAGTTCTCAAAAAGGGTTTCTTCACCCCGGGAAGTTAATTAAATACCATTTGGAGGCATTTAATGTTCGAGCAAAAATGGCTGATTTTCGACAAAAGAGATAACACCCCCCCATTACGTCATGCTTCAGAAATGTGGAAAATGGTCCGTTTTCAAATGTTTTATTTTTGAACGTCAGTTCACATTTGTAGGTGGATCATCAGTGTTAGAGCTAAAATTAGCATGTTTAAAGTGATTTTCATGCTTCCAGGGGCTCGGGAAGTTAATTAAACACCATTTGGAGGCATTTAATGTTCGAGCAAAAACGGCTGATTTTCGACAAAAGAGATAACACCCCCCCATTACGTCATGCTTCAGAAATGTGGAAAATGGTCCGTTTTCAAATGTTTTATTTTTGAACGTCAGTTCACATTTGTAGGTGGATCATCAGTGTTAGAGCTAAAATTAGCATGTTTAAAGTGATTTTCATGCTTCTTGGGGCCCAAAACACAAGATTTATGGAATGGTTAAAAGTGCATGAAAATGGCCAATTTACTCACTCTGAGTTCTCAAAAAGGGTTTCTTCACCCCGGGAAGTTAATTAAATACCATTTGGAGGCATTTATTGTTCGAGCAAAAACGGCTGATTTTCGACAAAAGAGATAACACCCCCCCATTACGTCATGCTTCAGAAACGTGGAAAATGGTCCGTTTTCAAATGTTTTATTTTTGAACGTCAGTTCACATTTGTAGGTGGATCATCAGTGTTAGAGCTAAAATTAGCATGTTTAAAGTGATTTTCATGCTTCCAGGGGCTCGGGAAGTGAAATAAATACCATTTGGAGGCATTTAATGTTCGAGCAAAAAAGGCTGATTTTCCACAAAAGAGATAACACCCCCCCATTACGTCATGCTTCAGAAATGTGGAAAATGGTCCGTTTTCAAATGTTTTATTTTTGAACGTCAGTTCACATTTGTAGGTGGATCATCAGTGTTAGAGCTAAAATTAGCATGTTTAAAGTGATTTTCATGCTTCCAGGGGCTCGGGAAGTGAAATAAATACCATTTGGAGGCATTTAATGTTCGAGCAAAAACGGCTGATTTTCGACAAAAGAGATAACACCCCCCCATTACGTCATGCTTCAGAAATGTGGAAAATGGTCCGTTTTCAAATGTTTTATTTTTGAACGTCAGTTCACATTTGTAGGTGGATCATCAGTTTTAGAGCTAAAATTAGCATGTTTAAAGTGATTTTCATGCTTCCAGGGGCTCGGGAAGTTAATTAAATACCATTTGGAGGCATTTAATGTTCGAGCAAAAACGGCTGATTTTCGACAAAAGAGATAACACCCCCCCATTACGTCATGCTTCAGAAATGTGGAAAATGGTCCGTTTTCAAATGTTTTATTTTTGAACGTCAGTTCACATTTGTAGGTGGATCATCAGTGTTAGAGCTAAAATTAGCATGTTTAAAGTGATTTTCATGCTTCCAGGGGCCCAAAACACAAGATTTATGGAATGGTTAAAAGTGCATGAAAATGGCCAATTTACTCACTCTGAGTTCTCAAAAAGGGTTTCTTCACCCCGGGAAGTTAATTAAATACCATTTGGAGGCATTTATTGTTCGAGCAAAAACGGCTGATTTTCGACAAAAGAGATAACACCCCCCCATTACGTCATGCTTCAGAAACGTGGAAAATGGTCCGTTTTCAAATGTTTTATTTTTGAACGTCAGTTCACATTTGTAGGTGGATCATCAGTGTTAGAGCTAAAATTAGCATGTTTAAAGTGATTTTCATGCTTCCAGGGGCTCGGGAAGTGAAATAAATACCATTTGGAGGCATTTAATGTTCGAGCAAAAAAGGCTGATTTTCGACAAAAGAGATAACACCCCCCCATTACGTCATGCTTCAGAAATGTGGAAAATGGTCCGTTTTCAAATGTTTTATTTTTGAACGTCAGTTCACATTTGTAGGTGGATCATCAGTGTTAGAGCTAAAATTAGCATGTTTAAAGTGATTTTCATGCTTCCAGGGGCTCGGGAAGTGAAATAAATACCATTTGGAGGCATTTAATGTTCGAGCAAAAACGGCTGATTTTCGACAAAAGAGATAACACCCCCCCATTACGTCATGCTTCAGAAATGTGGAAAATGGTCCGTTTTCAAATGTTTTATTTTTGAACGTCAGTTCACATTTGTAGGTGGATCATCAGTGTTAGAGCTAAAATTAGCATGTTTAAAGTGATTTTCATGCTTCCAGGGGCTCGGGAAGTTAATTAAATACCATTTGGAGGCATTTAATGTTCGAGCAAAAACGGCTGATTTTCGACAAAAGAGATAACACCCCCCCATTACGTCATGCTTCAGAAATGTGGAAAATGGTCCGTTTTCAAATGTTTTATTTTTGAACGTCAGTTCACATTTGTAGGTGGATCATCAGTGTTAGAGCTAAAATTAGCATGTTTAAAGTGATTTTCATGCTTCCAGGGGCCCAAAACACAAGATTTATGGAATGGTTAAAAGTGCATGAAAATGGCCAATTTACTCACTCTGAGTTCTCAAAAAGGGTTTCTTCACCCCGGGAAGTTAATTAAATACCATTTGGAGGCATTTATTGTTCGAGCAAAAACGGCTGATTTTCGACAAAAGAGATAACACCCCCCCATTACGTCATGCTTCAGAAACGTGGAAAATGGTCCGTTTTCAAATGTTTTATTTTGAACGTCAGTTCACATTTGTAGGTGGATCATCAGTGTTAGAGCTAAAATTAGCATGTTTAAAGTGATTTTCATGCTTCCAGGGGCTCGGGAAGTGAAATAAATACCATTTGGAGGCATTTAATGTTCGAGCAAAAAAGGCTGATTTTCCACAAAAGAGATAACACCCCCCCATTACGTCATGCTTCAGAAATGTGGAAAATGGTCCGTTTTCAAATGTTTTATTTTTGAACGTCAGTTCACATTTGTAGGTGGATCATCAGTGTTAGAGCTAAAATTAGCATGTTTAAAGTGATTTTCATGCTTCCAGGGGCTCGGGAAGTGAAATAAATACCATTTGGAGGCATTTAATGTTCGAGCAAAAACGGCTGATTTTCGACAGAAGAGATAACACCCCCCCATTACGTCATGCTTCAGAAATGTGGAAAATGGTCCGTTTTCAAATGTTTTATTTTTGAACGTCAGTTCACATTTGTAGGTGGATCATCAGTGTTAGAGCTAAAATTAGCATGTTTAAAGTGATTTTCATGCTTCCAGGGGCTCGGGAAGTTAATTAAATACCATTTGGAGGCATTTAATGTTCGAGCAAAAACGGCTGATTTTCGACAAAAGAGATAACACCCCCCCATTACGTCATGCTTCAGAAATGTGGAAAATGGTCCGTTTTCAAATGTTTTATTTTTGAACGTCAGTTCACATTTGTAGGTGGATCATCAGTGTTAGAGCTAAAATTAGCATGTTTAAAGTGATTTTCATGCTTCCAGGGGCTCGGGAAGTTAATTAAATACCATTTGGAGGCATTTAATGTTAGAGCAAAAACGGCTGATTTTCGACAAAAGAGATAACACCCCCCCATTACGTCATGCTTCAGAAATGTGGAAAATGGTCCGTTTTCAAATGTTTTATTTTTGAACGTCAGTTCACATTTGTAGGTGGATCATCAGTGTTAGAGCTAAAATTAGCATGTTTAAAGTGATTTTCATGCTTCCAGGGGCCCAAAACACAAGATTTATGGAATGGTTAAAAGTGCATGAAAATGGCCAATTTACTCACTCTGAGTTCTCAAAAAGGGTTTCTTCACCGCGGGAAGTTAATTAAATACCATTTGGAGGCATTTAATGTTCGAGCAAAAACGGCTGATTTTCGACAAAAGAGATAACACCCCCCCATTACGTCATGCTTCAGAAATGTGGAAAATGGTCCGTTTTCAAATGTTTTATTTTTGAACGTCAGTTCACATTTGTAGGTGGATCATCAGTGTTAGAGCTAAAATTAGCATGTTTAAAGTGATTTTCATGCTTCCAGGGGCTCGGGAAGTTAATTAAATACCATTTGGAGGCATTTAATGTTCGAGCAAAAACGGCTGATTTTCGACAAAAGAGATAACACCCCCCCATTACGTCATGCTTCAGAAATGTGGAAAATGGTCCGTTTTCAAATGTTTTATTTTTGAACGTCAGTTCACATTTGTAGGTGGATCATCAGTGTTAGAGCTAAAATTAGCATGTTTAAAGTGATTTTCATGCTTCCAGGGGCCCAAAACACAAGATTTATGGAATGGTTAAAAGTGCATGAAAATGGCCAATTTACTCACTCTGAGTTCTCAAAAAGGGTTTCTTCACCCCGGGAAGTTAATTAAATACCATTTGGAGGATTTTAATGTTCGAGCAAAAACGGCTGATTTTCGACAAAAGAGATAACACCCCCCCATTACGTCATGCTTCAGAAATGTGGAAAATGGTCCGTTTTCAAATGTTTTATTTTTGAACGTCAGTTCACATTTGTAGGTGGATCATCAGTGTTAGAGCTAAAATTAGCATGTTTAAAGTGATTTTCATGCTTCCAGGGGCCCAAAACACAAGATTTATGGAATGGTTAAAAGTGCATGAAAATGGCCAATTTACTCACTCTGAGTTCTCAAAAAGGGTTTCTTCACCCCGGGAAGTTAATTAAATACCATTTGGAGGCATTTAATGTTCGAGCAAAAATGGCTGATTTTCGACAAAAGAGATAACACCCCCCCATTACGTCATGCTTCAGAAATGTGGAAAATGGTCCGTTTTCAAATGTTTTATTTTTGAACGTCAGTTCACATTTGTAGGTGGATCATCAGTGTTAGAGCTAAAATTAGCATGTTTAAAGTGATTTTCATGCTTCCAGGGGCTCGGGAAGTTAATTAAACACCATTTGGAGGCATTTAATGTTCGAGCAAAAACGGCTGATTTTCGACAAAAGAGATAACACCCCCCCATTACGTCATGCTTCAGAAATGTGGAAAATGGTCCGTTTTCAAATGTTTTATTTTTGAACGTCAGTTCACATTTGTAGGTGGATCATCAGTGTTAGAGCTAAAATTAGCATGTTTAAAGTGATTTTCATGCTTCTTGGGGCCCAAAACACAAGATTTATGGAATGGTTAAAAGTGCATGAAAATGGCCAATTTACTCACTCTGAGTTCTCAAAAAGGGTTTCTTCACCCCGGGAAGTTAATTAAATACCATTTGGAGGCATTTATTGTTCCAGCAAAAACGGCTGATTTTCGACAAAAGAGATAACACCCCCCCATTACGTCATGCTTCAGAAACGTGGAAAATGGTCAGTTTTCAAATGTTTTATTTTTGAACGTCAGTTCACATTTGTAGGTGGATCATCAGTGTTAGAGCTAAAATTAGCATGTTTAAAGTGATTTTCATGCTTCCAGGGGCTCGGGAAGTGAAATAAATACCATTTGGAGGCATTTAATGTTCGAGCAAAAAAGGCTGATTTTCCACAAAAGAGATAACACCCCCCCATTACGTCATGCTTCAGAAATGTGGAAAATGGTCCGTTTTCAAATGTTTTATTTTTGAACGTCAGTTCACATTTGTAGGTGGATCATCAGTGTTAGAGCTAAAATTAGCATGTTTAAAGTGATTTTCATGCTTCCAGGGGCTCGGGAAGTGAAATAAATACCATTTGGAGGCATTTAATGTTCGAGCAAAAACGGCTGATTTTCGACAAAAGAGATAACACCCCCCCATTACGTCATGCTTCAGAAATGTGGAAAATGGTCCGTTTTCAAATGTTTTATTTTTGAACGTCAGTTCACATTTGTAGGTGGATCATCAGTGTTAGAGCTAAAATTAGCATGTTTAAAGTGATTTTCATGCTTCCAGGGGCTCGGGAAGTTAATTAAATACCATTTGGAGGCATTTAATGTTCGAGCAAAAACAGCTGATTTTCGACAAAAGAGATAACACCCCCCCATTACGTCATGCTTCAGAAATGTGGAAAATGGTCCGTTTTCAAATGTTTTATTTTTGAACGTCAGTTCACATTTGTAGGTGGATCATCAGTGTTAGAGCTAAAATTAGCATGTTTAAAGTGATTTTCATGCTTCCAGGGGCCCAAAACACAAGATTTATGGAATGGTTAAAAGTGCATGAAAATGGCCAATTTACTCACTCTGAGTTCTCAAAAAGGGTTTCTTCACCCCGGGAAGTTAATTAAATACCATTTGGAGGCATTTAATGTTAGAGCAAAAACGGCTGATTTTCGACAAAAGAGATAACACCCCCCCATTACGTCATGCTTCAGAAATGTGGAAAATGGTCCGTTTTCAAATGTTTTTTTTTGAACGTCAGTTCACATTTGTAGGTGGATAATCAGTGTTAGAGCTAAAATTAGCATGTTTAAAGTGATTTTCATGCTTCCAGGGGCTCGGGAAGTGAAATAAATACCATTTGGAGGCATTTAATGTTCGAGCAACAACGGCTGATTTTCGACAAAAGAGATAACACCCCCCCATTACGTCATGCTTCAGAAATGTGGAAAATGGTCCGTTTTCAAATGTTTTATTTTTGAACGTCAGTTCACATTTGTAGGTGGATCATCAGTGTTAGAGCTAAAATTAGCATGTTTAAAGTGATTTTCATGCTTCCAGGGGCTCGGGAAGTGAAATAAATACCATTTGGAGGCATTTAATGTTCGAGCAAAAACGGCTGATTTTCGACAGAAGAGATAACACCCCCCCATTACGTCATGCTTCAGAAATGTGGAAAATGGTCCGTTTTCAAATGTTTTATTTTTGAACGTCAGTTCACATTTGTAGGTGGATCATCAGTGTTAGAGCTAAAATTAGCATGTTTAAAGTGATTTTCATGCTTCCAGGGGCTCGGGAAGTGAAATAAATACCATTTGGAGGCATTTAATGTTCGAGCAAAAACGGCTGATTTTCGACAAAAGAGATAACACCCCCCCATTACGTCATGCTTCAGAAATGTGGAAAATGGTCCGTTTTCAAATGTTTTATTTTTGAACGTCAGTTCACATTTGTAGGTGGATCATCAGTGTTAGAGCTAAAATTAGCATGTTTAAAGTGATTTTCATGCTTCCAGGGGCTCGGGAAGTTAATTAAATACCATTTGGAGGCATTTAATGTTCGAGCAAAAAAGTCTGATTTTCCACAAAAGAGATAACACCCCCCCATTACGTCATGCTTCAGAAATGTGAAAAATGGTCCGTTTTCAAATGTTTTATTTTTGAACGTCAGTTCACATTTGTAGGTGGATCATCAGTGTTAGAGCTAAAATTAGCATGTTTGAAGTGATTTTCATGCTTCCAGGGGCTCGGGAAGTGAAATAAATACCATTTGGAGGCATTTAATGTTCGAGCAAAAATGGCTGATTTTCGACAAAAGAGATAACACCCCCCCATTACGTCATGCTTCAGAAATGTGGAAAATGGTCCGTTTTCAAATGTTTTATTTTTGAACGTCAGTTCACATTTGTAGGTGGATCATCAGTGTTAGAGCTAAAATTAGCATGTTTAAAGTGATTTTCATGCTTCCAGGGGCTCGGGAAGTGAAATAAATACCACTTGGAGGCATTTAATGTTCGAGCAAAAACAGCTGATTTTCGACAAAAGAGATAACACCCCCCCATTACGTCATGCTTCAGAAATGTGGAAAATGGTCCGTTTTCAAATGTTTTATTTTTGAACGTCAGTTCACATTTGTAGGTGGATCATCAGTGTTAGAGCTAAAATTAGCATGTTTAAAGTGATTTTCATGCTTCCAGGGGCTCGGGAAGTGAAATAAATACCATTTGGAGGCATTTAATGTTCGAGCAAAAAAGGCTGATTTTCCACAAAAGAGATAACACCCCCCCATTACGTCATGCTTCAGAAATGTGGAAAATGGTCTGTTTTCAAATGTTTTATTTTTGAACGTCAGTTCACATTTGTAGGTGGATCATCAGTGTTAGAGCTAAAATTAGCATGTTTAACGTGATTTTCATGCTTCCAGGGGCTCGGGAAGTGAAATAAATACCATTTGGAGGCATTTAATGTTCGAGCAAAAAAGGCTGATTTTCGACAAAAGAGATAACACCCCCCCATTACGTCATGCTTCAGAAATGTGGAAAATGGTCCGTTTTCAAATGTTTTATTTTTGAACGTCAGTTCACATTTGTAGGTGGATCATCAGTGTTAGAGCTAAAATTAGCATGTTTAAAGTGATTTTCATGCTTCCAGGGGCTCGGGAAGTGAAATAAATACCATTTGGAGGCATTTAATGTTCGAGCAAAAACGGCTGATTTTCAACAAAAGAGATAACTCCCCCCCATTACGTCATGCTTCAGAAATGTGGAAAATGGTCTGTTTTCAAATGTTTTATTTTTGAACGTCAGTTCACATTTGTAGGTGGATCATCAGTGTTAGAGCTAAAATTAGCATGTTTAAAGTGATTTTCATGCTTCCAGGGGCCCAAAACACAAGATTTATGGAATGGTTAAAAGTGCATGAAAATGGCCAATTTACTCACTCTGAGTTCTCAAAAAGGGTTTCTTCACCCCGGGAAGTTAATTAAATACCATTTGGAGGCATTTAATGTTCGAGCAAAAACGGCTGATTTTCGACAAAAGAGATAACACCCCCCCATTACGTCATGCTTCAGAAATGTGGAAAATGGTCCGTTTTCAAATGTTTTATTTTTGAACGTCAGTTCACATTTGTAGGTTGATCATCAGTGTTAGAGCTAAAATTAGCATGTTTAAAGTGATTTTCATGCTTCCAGGGGCCCAAAACACAAGATTTATGGAATGGTTAAAAGTGCATGAAAATGGCCAATTTACTCACTCTGAGTTCTCAAAAAGGGTTTCTTCACCCCGGGAAGTTAATTAAATACCATTTGGAGGCATTTAATGTTAGAGCAAAAACGGCTGATTTTCGACAAAAGAGATAACACCCCCCCATTACGTCATGCTTCAGAAATGTGGAAAAGGGTCCGTTTTCAAATGTTTTATTTTTGAACGTCAGTTCACATTTGTAGGTGGATCATCAGTGTTAGAGCTAAAATTAGCATGTTTAAAGTGATTTTCATGCTTCCAGGGGCTCGGGAAGTGAATTAAATACCATTTGGAGGCATTTAATGTTAGAGCAAAAACGGCTGATTTTTGACAAAAGAGATAACACCCCCCCATTACGTCATGCTTCAGAAATGTGGAAAATGGTCCGTTTTCAAATGTTTTATTTTTGAACGTCAGTTCACATTTGTAGGTGGATCATCAGTGTTAGAGCTAAAATTAGCATGTTTAAAGTGATTTTCATGCTTCCAGGGGCTCGGGAAGTTAATTAAATACCATTTGGAGGCATTTAATGTTCGAGCAAAAACGGCTGATTTTCGACAAAAGAGATAACACCCCCCCATTACGTCATGCTTCAGAAATGTGGAAAATGGTCCGTTTTCAAATGTTTTATTTTTGAACGTCAGTTCACATTTGTAGGTGGATCATCAGTGTTAGAGCTAAAATTAGCATGTTTAAAGTGATTTTCATGCTTCCAGGGGCTCGGGAAGTGAAATAAATACCATTTGGAGGCATTTAATGTTCGAGCAAAAAAGGCTGATTTTCCACAAAAGAGATAACACCCCCCCATTACGTCATGCTACAGAAATGTGGAAAATGGTCCGTTTTCAAATGTTTTATTTTTGAACGTCAGTTCACATTTGTAGGTGGATCATCAGTGTTACAGCTAAAATTAGCATGTTTAAAGTGATTTTCATGCTTCCAGGGGCTCGGGAAGTGAAATAAATACCATTTGGAGGCATTTAATGTTCGAGCAAAAACGGCAGATTTTCGACAAAAGAGATAACACCCCCCCATTACGTCATGCTTCAGAAATGTGGAAAATGGTCCGCTTTCAAATGTTTTATTTTTGAACGTCAGTTCACATTTGTAGGTGGATCATCAGTGTTAGAGCTAAAATTAGCATGTTTAAAGTGATTTTCATGCTTCCAGGGGCTCGGGAAGTGAAATAAATACCATTTGGAGGCATTTAATGTTCGAGCAAAAAAGGCTGATTTTCCACAAAAGAGATAACACCCCCCCATTACGTCATGCTTCAGAAATGTGGAAAATGGTCCGTTTTCAAATGTTTTATTTTTGAACGTCAGTACACATTTGTAGGTGGATCATCAGTGTTAGAGCTAAAATTAGCATGTTTAAAGTGATTTTCATGCTTCCAGGGGCCCAAAACACAAGATTTATGGAATGGTTAAAAGTGCATGAAAATGGCCAATTTACTCACTCTGAGTTCTCAAAAAGGGTTTCTTCACCCCTGGAAGTTAATTAAATACCATTTGGAGGATTTTAATGTTCGAGCAAAAACGGCTGATTTTCGACGAAAGAGCTAACACCCCCCCATTACGTCATGCTTTAGAAATGTGGAAAATGGTCCGTTTTCAAATGTTTTATTTTTGAACGTCAGTTCACATTTGTAGGTGGATCATCAGTGTTAGAGCTAAAATTAGCATGTTTAAAGTGATTTTCATGCTTCCAGGGGCCCAAAACACAAGATTTATGGAATGGTTAAAAGTGCATGAAAATGGCCAATTTACTCACTCTGAGTTCTCAAAAAGGGTTTCTTCACCCCGGGAAGTTAATTAAATACCATTTGGAGGCATTTAATGTTAGAGCAAAAACGGCTGATTTTCGACAAAAGAGATAACACCCCCCCATTACGTCATGCTTCAGAAATGTGGAAAATGGTCCGTTTTCAAATGTTTTATTTTTGAACATCAGTTCACATTTGTAGGTGGATCATCAGTGTTAGAGCTAAAATTAGCATGTTTAAAGTGATTTTCATGCTTCCAGGGGCTCGGGAAGTTAATTAAATACCATTTGGAGGCATTTAATGTTCGAGCAAAAACGGCTGATTTTCGACAAAAGAGATAACACCCCCCCATTACGTCATGCTTCAGAAATGTGGAAAATGGTCCGTTTTCAAATGTTTTATTTTTGAACGTCAGTTCACATTTGTAGGTGGATCATCAGTGTTAGAGCTAAATTTAGCATGTTTAAAGTGATTTTCATGCTTCCAGGGGCTCGGGAAGTTAATTAAATACCATTTGGAGGCATTTAATGTTAGAGCAAAAACGGCTGATTTTCGACAAAAGAGATAACACCCCCCCATTACGTCATGCTTCAGAAATGTGGAAAATGGTCCGTTTTCAAATGTTTTATTTTTGAACGTCAGTTCACATTTGTAGGTGGATCATCAGTGTTAGAGCTAAAATTAGCATGTTTAAAGTGATTTTCATGCTTCCAGGGGCCCAAAACACAAGATTTATGGAATGGTTAAAAGTGCATGAAAATGGCCAATTTACTCACTCTGAGTTCTCAAAAAGGGTTTCTTCACCCCGGGAAGTTAATTAAATACCATTTGGAGGCATTTAATGTTCGAGCAAAAACGGCTGATTTTCGACAAAAGAGATAACACCCCCCCATTACGTCATGCTTCAGAAATGTGGAAAATGGTCCGTTTTCAAATGTTTTATTTTTGAACGTCAGTTCACATTTGTAGGTGGATCATCAGTGTTAGAGCTAAAATTAGCATGTTTAAAGTGATTTTCATGCTTCCAGGGGCTCGGGAAGTTAATTAAATACCATTTGGAGGCATTTAATGTTCGAGCAAAAACGGCTGATTTTCGACAAAAGAGATAACACCCCCCCATTACGTCATGCTTCAGAAATGTGGAAAATGGTCCGTTTTCAAATGTTTTATTTTTGAACGTCAGTTCACATTTGTAGGTGGATCATCAGTGTTAGAGCTAAAATTAGCATGTTTAAAGTGATTTTCATGCTTCCAGGGGCCCAAAACACAAGATTTATGGAATGGTTAAAAGTGCATGAAAATGGCCAATTTACTCACTCTGAGTTCTCAAAAAGGGTTTCTTCACCCCGGGAAGTTAATTAAATACCATTTGGAGGATTTTAATGTTCGAGCAAAAACTGCTGATTTTCGACAAAAGAGATAACACCCCCCCATTACGTCATGCTTCAGAAATGTGGAAAATGGTCCGTTTTCAAATGTTTCATTTTTGAACGTCAGTTCACATTTGTAGGTGGATCATCAGTGTTAGAGCTAAAATTAGCATGTTTAAAGTGATTTTCATGCTTCCAGGGGCTCGGGAAGTTAATTAAACACCATTTGGAGGCATTTAATGTTCGAGCAAAAACGGCTGATTTTCGACAAAAGAGATAACACCCCCCCATTACGTCATGCTTCAGAAATGTGGAAAATGGTCCGTTTTCAAATGTTTTATTTTTGAACGTCAGTTCACATTTGTAGGTGGATCATCAGTGTTAGAGCTAAAATTAGCATGTTTAAAGTGATTTTCATGCTTCTTGGGGCCCAAAACACAAGATTTATGGAATGGTTAAAAGTGCATGAAAATGGCCAATTTACTCACTCTGAGTTCTCAAAAAGGGTTTCTTCACCCCGGGAAGTTAATTAAATACCATTTGGAGGCATTTATTGTTCGAGCAAAAACGGCTGATTTTCGACAAAAGAGATAACACCCCCCCATTACGTCATGCTTCAGAAACGTGGAAAATGGTCCGTTTTCAAATGTTTTATTTTTGAACGTCAGTTCACATTTGTAGGTGGATCATCAGTGTTAGAGCTAAAATTAGCATGTTTAAAGTGATTTTCATGCTTCCAGGGGCTCGGGAAGTGAAATAAATACCATTTGGAGGCATTTAATGTTCGAGCAAAAAAGGCTGATTTTCCACAAAAGAGATAACACCCCCCCATTACGTCATGCTTCAGAAATGTGGAAAATGGTCCGTTTTCAAATGTTTTATTTTTGAACGTCAGTTCACATTTGTAGGTGGATCATCAGTGTTAGAGCTAAAATTAGCATGTTTAAAGTGATTTTCATGCTTCCAGGGGCTCGGGAAGTGAAATAAATACCATTTGGAGGCATTTAATGTTCGAGCAAAAACGGCTGATTTTCGACAAAAGAGATAACACCCCCCCATTACGTCATGCTTCAGAAATGTGGAAAATGGTCCGTTTTCAAATGTTTTATTTTTGAACGTCAGTTCACATTTGTAGGTGGATCATCAGTGTTAGAGCTAAAATTAGCATGTTTAAAGTGATTTTCATGCTTCCAGGGGCCCAAAACACAAGATTTATGGAATGGTTAAAAGTGCATGAAAATGGCCAATTTACTCACTCTGAGTTCTCAAAAAGGGTTTCTTCACCCCGGGAAGTTAATTAAATACCATTTGGAGGCATTTAATGTTAGAGCAAAAACGGCTGATTTTCGACAAAAGAGATAACACCCCCCATTACGTCATGCTTCAGAAATGTGGAAAATGGTCCGTTTTTAAATGTTTTATTTTTGAACGTCAGTTCACATTTGTAGGTGGATCATCAGTGTTAGAGCTAAAATTAGCATGTTTAAAGTGATTTTCATGCTTCCAGGGGCTCGGGAAGTGAAATAAATACCATTTGGAGGCATTTAATGTTCGAGCAAAAACGGCTGATTTTCGACAAAAGAGATAACACCCCCCCATTACGTCATGCTTCAGAAATGTGGAAAATGGTCCGTTTTCAAATGTTTTATTTTTGAACGTCAGTTCACATTTGTAGGTGGATCATCAGTGTTAGAGCTAAAATTAGCATGTTTAAAGTGATTTTCATGCTTCCAGGGGCTCGGGAAGTGAAATAAATACCATTTGGAGGCATTTAATGTTCGAGCAAAAACGGCTGATTTTCGACAAAAGAGATAACACCCCCCCATTACGTCATGCTTCAGAAATGTGGAAAATGGTCCGTTTTCAAATGTTTTATTTTTGAACGTCAGTTCACATTTGTAGGTGGATCATCAGTGTTAGAGCTAAAATTAGCATGTTTAAAGTGATTTTCATGCTTCCAGGGGCCCAAAACACAAGATTTATGGAATGGTTAAAAGTGCATGAAAATGGCCAATTTACTCACTCTGAGTTCTCAAAAAGGGTTTCTTCACCCCGGGAAGTTAATTAAATACCATTTGGAGGATTTTAATGTTCGAGCAAAAACGGCTGATTTTCGACAAAAGACATAACACCCCCCCATTACGTCATGCTTCAGAAATGTGGAAAATGGTCCGTTTTCAAATGTTTTATTTTTGAACGTCAGTTCACATTTGTAGGTGGATCATCAGTGTTAGAGCTAAAATTAGCATGTTTAAAGTGATTTTCATGCTTCCAGGGGCTCGGGAAGTGAAATAAATACCATTTGGAGGCATTTAATGTTCGAGCAAAAACGGCTGATTTTCGACAAAAGAGATAACACCCCCCCATTACGTCATGCTTCAGAAATGTGGAAAATGGTCCGTTTTCAAATGTTTTATTTTTGAACGTAAGTTCACATTTGTAGGTGGATCATCAGTGTTAGAGCTAAAATTAGCATGTTTAAAGTGATTTTCATGCTTCCAGGGGCTCGGGAAGTGAAATAAATACCATTTGGAGGCATTTAATGTTCGAGCAAAAACGGCTGATTTTCGACAAAAGAGATAACACCCCCCCATTACGTCATGCTTCAGAAATGTGGAAAATGGTCCATTTTCAAATGTTTTATTTTTGAACGTCAGTTCACATTTGTAGGTGGATCATCAGTGTTAGAGCTAAAATTAGCATGTTTAAAGTGATTTTCATGCTTCCAGGGGCTCGGGAAGTTAATTAAATACCATTTGGAGGCATTTAATGTTCGAGCAAAAAAGGCTGATTTTCCACAAAAGAGATAACACCCCCCCATTACGTCATGCTTCAGAAATGTGAAAAATGGTCCGTTTTCAAATGTTTTATTTTTGAACGTCAGTTCACATTTGTAGGTGGATCATCAGTGTTAGAGCTAAAATTAGCATGTTTAAAGTGATTTTCATGCTTCCAGGGGCTCGGGAAGTGAAATAAATACCATTTGGAGGCATTTAATGTTCGAGCAAAAACGGCTGATTTTCGACAAAAGAGATAACACCCCCCCATTACGTCATGCTTCAGAAATTTGGAAAATGGTCCGTTTTCAAATGTTTTATTTTTGAACGTCAGTTCACATTTGTAGGTGGATCATCAGTGTTAGAGCTAAAATTAGCATGTTTAAAGTGATTTTCATGCTTCCAGGGGCTCGGGAAGTGAAATAAATACCATTTGGAGGCATTTAATGTTCGAGCAAAAACGGCTGATTTTCGACAAAAGAGATAACACCCCCCCCATTACGTCATGCTTCAGAAATGTGGAAAATGGTCCGTTTTCAAATGTTTTATTTTTGAACGTCAGTTCACATTTGTAGGTGGATCATCAGTGTTAGAGCTAAAATTAGCATGTTTAAAGTGATTTTCATGCTTCCAGGGGCCCAAAACACAAGATTTATGGAATGGTTAAAAGTGCATGAAAATGGCCAATTTACTCACTCTGAGTTCTCAAAAAGGGTTTCTTCACCCCGGGAAGTTAATTAAATACCATTTGGAGGCATTTAATGTTCGAGCAAAAACGGCTGATTTTCGACAAAAGAGATAACACCCCCCATTACGTCATGCTTCAGAAATGTGGAAAATGGTCCGTTTTCAAATGTTTTATTTTTGAACGTCAGTTCACATTTGTAGGTGGATCATCAGTGTTAGAGCTAAAATTAGCATGTTTAAAGTGATTTTCATGCTTCCAGGGGCCCAAAACACAAGATTTATGGAATGGTTAAAAGTGCATGAAAATGGCCAATTTACTCACTCTGAGTTCTCAAAAAGGGTTTCTTCACCCCGGGAAGTTAATTAAATACCATTTGGAGGCATTTAATGTTAGAGCAAAAACGGCTGATTTTCGACAAAAGAGATAACACCCCCCCCATTACGTCATGCTTCAGAAATGTGGAAAATGGTCCGTTTTCAAATGTTTTATTTTTGAACGTCAGTTCACATTTGTAGGTTGATCATCAGTGTTAGAGCTAAAATTAGCATGTTTAAAGTGATTTTCATGCTTCCAGGGGCTCGGGAAGTGAATTAAATACCATTTGGAGGCATTTAATGTTAGAGCAAAAACGGCTGATTTTTGACAAAAGAGATAACACCCCCCCATTACGTCATGCTTCAGAAATGTGGAAAATGGTCCGTTTTCAAATGTTTTATTTTTGAACGTCAGTTCACATTTGTAGGTGGATCATCAGTGTTAGAGCTAAAATTAGCATGTTTAAAGTGATTTTCATGCTTCCAGGGGCTCGGGAAGTTAATTAAATACCATTTGGAGGCATTTAATGTTCGAGCAAAAACGGCTGATTTTCGACAAAAGAGATAACACCCCCCCATTACGTCATGCTTCAGAAATGTGGAAAATGGTCCGTTTTCAAATGTTTTATTTTTGAACGTCAGTTCACATTTGTAGGTGGATCATCAGTGTTAGAGCTAAAATTAGCATGTTTAAAGTGATTTTCATGCTTCCAGGGGCTCGGGAAGTGAAATAAATACCATTTGGAGGCATTTAATGTTCGAGCAAAAAAGGCTGATTTTCCACAAAAGAGATAACACCCCCCCCATTACGTCATGCTACAGAAATGTGGAAAATGGTCCGTTTTCAAATGTTTTATTTTTGAACGTCAGTTCACATTTGTAGGTGGATCATCAGTGTTAGAGCTAAAATTAGCATGTTTAAAGTGATTTTCATGCTTCCAGGGGCTCGGGAAGTGAAATAAATACCATTTGGAGGCATTTAATGTTCGAGCAAAAACGGCTGATTTTCGACAAAAGAGATAACACCCCCCATTACGTCATGCTTCAGAAATGTGGAAAATGGTCCGCTTTCAAATGTTTTATTTTTGAACGTCAGTTCACATTTGTAGGTGGATCATCAGTGTTAGAGCTAAAATTAGCATGTTTAAAGTGATTTTCATGCTTCCAGGGGCCCAAAACACAAGATTTATGGAATGGTTAAAAGTGCATGAAAATGGCCAATTTACTCACTCTGAGTTCTCAAAAAGGGTTTCTTCACCCCTGGAAGTTAATTAAATACCATTTGGAGGATTTTAATGTTCGAGCAAAAACGGCTGATTTTCGACGAAAGAGCTAACACCCCCCCATTACGTCATGCTTTAGAAATGTGGAAAATGGTCCGTTTTCAAATGTTTTATTTTTGAACGTCAGTTCACATTTGTAGGTGGATCATCAGTGTTAGAGCTAAAATTAGCATGTTTAAAGTGATTTTCATGCTTCCAGGGGCCCAAAACACAAGATTTATGGAATGGTTAAAAGTGCATGAAAATGGCCAATTTACTCACTCTGAGTTCTCAAAAAGGGTTTCTTCACCCCGGGAAGTTAATTAAATACCATTTGGAGGCATTTAATGTTAGAGCAAAAACGGCTGATTTTCGACAAAAGAGATAACACCCCCCCATTACGTCATGCTTCAGAAATGTGGAAAATGGTCCGTTTTCAAATGTTTTATTTTTGAACGTCAGTTCACATTTGTAGGTGGATCATCAGTGTTAGAGCTAAAATTAGCATGTTTAAAGTGATTTTCATGCTTCCAGGGGCTCGGGAAGTTAATTAAATACCATTTGGAGGCATTTAATGTTCGAGCAAAAACGGCTGATTTTCGACAAAAGAGATAACACCCCCCCATTACGTCATGCTTCAGAAATGTGGAAAATGGTCCGTTTTCAAATGTTTTATTTTTGAACGTCAGTTCACATTTGTAGGTGGATCATCAGTGTTAGAGCTAAAATTAGCATGTTTAAAGTGATTTTCATGCTTCCAGGGGCTCGGGAAGTTAATTAAATACCATTTGGAGGCATTTAATGTTCGAGCAAAAACGGCTGATTTTCGACAAAAGAGATAACACCCCCCCATTACGTCATGCTTCAGAAATGTGGAAAATGGTCCGTTTTCAAATGTTTGATTTTTGAACGTCAGTTCACATTTGTAGGTGGATCATCAGTGTTAGAGCTAAAATTAGCATGTTTAAAGTGATTTTCATGCTTCCAGGGGCCCAAAACACAAGATTTATGGAATGGTTAAAAGTGCATGAAAATGGCCAATTTACTCACTCTGAGTTCTCAAAAAGGGTTTCTTCACCCCGGGAAGTTAATTAAATACCATTTGGAGGCATTTAATGTTAGAGCAAAAACGGCTGATTTTCGACGAAAGAGATAACACCCCCCATTACGTCATGCTTCAGAAATGTGGAAAATGGTCCGTTTTCAAATGTTTTATTTTTGAACGTCAGTTCACATTTGTAGGTGGATCATCAGTGTTAGAGCTAAAATTAGCATGTTTAAAGTGATTTTCATGCTTCCAGGGGCCCAAAACACAAGATTTATGGAATGGTTAAAAGTGCATGAAAATGGCCAATTTACTCACTCTGAGTTCTCAAAAAGGGTTTCTTCACCCCGGGAAATTAATTAAATACCATTTGGAGGCATTTAATGTTCGAGCAAAAACGGCTGATTTTCGACAAAAGAGATAACACCCCCCCATTACGTCATGCTTCAGAAATGTGGAAAATGGTCCGTTTTCAAATGTTTTATTTTTGAACGTCAGTTCACATTTGTAGGTGGATCATCAGTGTTAGAGCTAAAATTAGCATGTTTAAAGTGATTTTCATGCTTCCAGGGGCCCAAAACACAAGATTTATGGAATGGTTAAAAGTGCATGAAAATGGCCAATTTACTCACTCTGAGTTCTCAAAAAGGGTTTCTTCACCCCGGGAAGTTAATTAAATACCATTTGGAGGCATTTAATGTTCGAGCAAAAACGGCTGATTTTCGACAAAAGAGATAACACCCCCCCATTACGTCATGCTTCAGAAATGTGGAAAATGGTCCGTTTTCAAATGTTTTATTTTTGAACGTCAGTTCACATTTGTAGGTGGATCATCAGTGTTAGAGCTAAAATTAGCATGTTTAAAGTGATTTTCATGCTTCCAGGGGCTCGGGAAGTTAATTAAATACCATTTGGAGGCATTTAATGTTCGAGCAAAAACGGCTGATTTTCGACAAAAGAGATAACACCCCCCCATTATGTCATGCTTCAGAAATGTGGAAAATGGTCCGTTTTCAAATGTTTTATTTTTGAACGTCAGTTCACATTTGTAGGTGGATCATCAGTGTTAGAGCTAAAATTAGCATGTTTAAAGTGATTTTCATGCTTCCAGGGGCCCAAAACACAAGATTTATGGAATGGTTAAAAGTGCATGAAAATGGCCAATTTACTCACTCTGAGTTCTCAAAAAGGGTTTCTTCACCCCGGGAAGTTAATTAAATACCATTTGGAGGATTTTAATGTTCGAGCAAAAACGGCTGATTTTCGACAAAAGAGATAACACCCCCCCATTACGTCATGCTTCAGAAATGTGGAAAATGGTCCGTTTTCAAATGTTTTATTTTTGAACGTCAGTTCACATTTGTAGGTGGATCATCAGTGTTAGAGCTAAAATTAGCATGTTTAAAGTGATTTTCATGCTTCCAGGGGCTCGGGAAGTTAATTAAACACCATTTGGAGGCATTTAATGTTCGAGCAAAAACGGCTGATTTTCGACAAAAGAGATAACACCCCCCCATTACGTCATGCTTCAGAAATGTGGAAAATGGTCCGTTTTCAAATGTTTTATTTTTGAACGTCAGTTCACATTTGTAGGTGGATCATCAGTGTTAGAGCTAAAATTAGCATGTTTAAAGTGATTTTCATGCTTCTTGGGGCCCAAAACACAAGATTTATGGAATGGTTAAAAGTGCATGAAAATGGCCAATTTACTCACTCTGAGTTCTCAAAAAGGGTTTCTTCACCCCGGGAAGTTAATTAAATACCATTTGGAGGCATTTATTGTTCGAGCAAAAACGGCTGATTTTCGACAAAAGAGATAACACCCCCCCTTTACGTCATGCTTCAGAAACGTGGAAAATGGTCCGTTTTCAAATGTTTTATTTTTGAACGTCAGTTCACATTTGTAGGTGGATCATCAGTGTTAGAGCTAAAATTAGCATGTTTAAAGTGATTTTCATGCTTCCAGGGGCTCGGGAAGTGAAATAAATACCATTTGGAGGCATTTAATGTTCGAGCAAAAAAGGCTGATTTTCCACAAAAGAGATAACACCCCCCCATTACGTCATGCTTCAGAAATGTGGAAAATGGTCCGTTTTCAAATGTTTTATTTTTGAACGTCAGTTCACATTTGTAGGTGGATCATCAGTGTTAGAGCTAAAATTAGCATGTTTAAAGTGATTTTCATGCTTCCAGGGGCTCGGGAAGTGAAATAAATACCATTTGGAGGCATTTAATGTTCGAGCAAAAACGGCTGATTTTCGACAAAAGAGATAACACCCCCCCATTACGTCATGCTTCAGAAATGTGGAAAATGGTCCGTTTTCAAATGTTTTATTTTTGAACGTCAGTTCACATTTGTAGGTGGATCATCAGTGTTAGAGCTAAAATTAGCATGTTTAAAGTGATTTTCATGCTTCCAGGGGCCCAAAACACAAGATTTATGGAATGGTTAAAAGTGCATGAAAATGGCCAATTTACTCACTCTGAGTTCTCAAAAAGGGTTTCTTCACCCCGGGAAGTTAATTAAATACCATTTGGAGGCATTTAATGTTAGAGCAAAAACGGCTGATTTTCGACAAAAGAGATAACACCCCCCATTACGTCATGCTTCAGAAATGTATAAAATGGTCCGTTTTTAAATGTTTTATTTTTGAACGTCAGTTCACATTTGTAGGTGGATCATCAGTGTTAGAGCTAAAATTAGCATGTTTAAAGTGATTTTCATGCTTCCAGGGGCTCGGGAAGTGAAATAAATACCATTTGGAGGCATTTAATGTTCGAGCAAAAACGGCTGATTTTCGACAAAAGAGATAACACCCCCCCATTACGTCATGCTTCAGAAATGTGGAAAATGGTCCGTTTTCAAATGTTTTATTTTTGAACGTCAGTTCACATTTGTAGGTGGATCATCAGTGTTAGAGCTAAAATTAGCATGTTTAAAGTGATTTTCATGCTTCCAGGGGCTCGGGAAGTGAAATAAATACCATTTGGAGGCATTTAATGTTCGAGCAAAAACGGCTGATTTTCGACAAAAGAGATAACACCCCCCCATTACGTCATGCTTCAGAAATGTGGAAAATGGTCCGTTTTCAAATGTTTTATTTTTGAACGTCAGTTCACATTTGTAGGTGGATCATCAGTGTTAGAGCTAAAATTAGCATGTTTAAAGTGATTTTCATGCTTCCAGGGGCCCAAAACACAAGATTTATGGAATGGTTAAAAGTGCATGAAAATGGCCAATTTACTCACTCTGAGTTCTCAAAAAGGGTTTCTTCACCCCGGGAAGTTAATTAAATACCATTTGGAGGATTTTAATGTTCGAGCAAAAACGGCTGATTTTCGACAAAAGACATAACACCCCCCCATTACGTCATGCTTCAGAAATGTGGAAAATGGTCCGTTTTCAAATGTTTTATTTTTGAACGTCAGTTCACATTTGTAGGTGGATCATCAGTGTTAGAGCTAAAATTAGCATGTTTAAAGTGATTTTCATGCTTCCAGGGGCTCGGGAAGTGAAATAAATACCATTTGGAGGCATTTAATGTTCGAGCAAAAACGGCTGATTTTCGACAAAAGAGATAACACCCCCCCATTACGTCATGCTTCAGAAATGTGGAAAATGGTCCGTTTTCAAATGTTTTATTTTTGAACGTAAGTTCACATTTGTAGGTGGATCATCAGTGTTAGAGCTAAAATTAGCATGTTTAAAGTGATTTTCATGCTTCCAGGGGCTCGGGAAGTGAAATAAATACCATTTGGAGGCATTTAATGTTCGAGCAAAAACGGCTGATTTTCGACAAAAGAGATAACACCCCCCCATTACGTCATGCTTCAGAAATGTGGAAAATGGTCCGTTTTCAAATGTTTTATTTTTGAACGTCAGTTCACATTTGTAGGTGGATCATCAGTGTTAGAGCTAAAATTAGCATGTTTAAAGTGATTTTCATGCTTCCAGGGGCTCGGGAAGTTAATTAAATACCATTTGGAGGCATTTAATGTTCGAGCAAAAAAGGCTGATTTTCCACAAAAGAGATAACACCCCCCCATTACGTCATGCTTCAGAAATGTGAAAAATGGTCCGTTTTCAAATGTTTTATTTTTGAACGTCAGTTCACATTTGTAGGTGGATCATCAGTGTTAGAGCTAAAATTAGCATGTTTAAAGTGATTTTCATGCTTCCAGGGGCTCGGGAAGTGAAATAAATACCATTTGGAGGCATTTAATGTTCGAGCAAAAACGGCTGATTTTCGACAAAAGAGATAACACCCCCCCATTACGTCATGCTTCAGAAATGTGGAAAATGGTCCGTTTTCAAATGTTTTATTTTTGAACGTCAGTTCACATTTGTAGGTGGATCATCAGTGGTAGAGCTAAAATTAGCATGTTTAAAGTGATTTTCATGCTTCCAGGGGCTCGGGAAGTGAAATAAATACCATTTGGAGGCATTTAATGTTCGAGCAAAAACGGCTGATTTTCGACAAAAGAGATAACACCCCCCCATTACGTCATGCTTCAGAAATGTGGAAAATGGTCCGTTTTCAAATGTTTTATTTTTGAACGTCAGTTCACATTTGTAGGTGGATCATCAGTGTTAGAGCTAAAATTAGCATGTTTAAAGTGATTTTCATGCTTCCAGGGGCCCAAAACACAAGATTTATGGAATGGTTAAAAGTGCATGAAAATGGCCAATTTACTCACTCTGAGTTCTCAAAAAGGGTTTCTTCACCCCGGGAAGTTAATTAAATACCATTTGGAGGCATTTAATGTTCGAGCAAAAACGGCTGATTTTCGACAAAAGAGATAACACCCCCCCATTACGTCATGCTTCAGAAATGTGGAAAATGGTCCGTTTTCAAATGTTTTATTTTTGAACGTCAGTTCACATTTGTAGGTGGATCATCAGTGTTAGAGCTAAAATTAGCATGTTTAAAGTGATTTTCATGCTTCCAGGGGCCCAAAACACAAGATTTATGGAATGGTTAAAAGTGCATGAAAATGGCCAATTTACTCACTCTGAGTTCTCAAAAAGGGTTTCTTCACCCCGGGAAGTTAATTAAATACCATTTGGAGGCATTTAATGTTAGAGCAAAAACGGCTGATTTTCGACAAAAGAGATAACCCCCCCCCATTACGTCATGCTTCAGAAATGTGGAAAATGGTCCGTTTTCAAATGTTTTATTTTTGAACGTCAGTTCACATTTGTAGGTGGATCATCAGTGTTAGAGCTAAAATTAGCATGTTTAAAGTGATTTTCATGCTTCCAGGGGCTCGGGAAGTGAATTAAATACCATTTGGAGGCATTTAATGTTAGAGCAAAAACGGCTGATTTTTGACAAAAGAGATAACACCCCCCCATTACGTCATGCTTCAGAAATGTGGAAAATGGTCCGTTTTCAAATGTTTTATTTTTGAACGTCAGTTCACATTTGTAGGTGGATCATCAGTGTTAGAGCTAAAATTAGCATGTTTAAAGTGATTTTCATGCTTCCAGGGGCTCGGGAAGTTAATTAAATACCATTTGGAGGCATTTAATGTTCGAGCAAAAACGGCTGATTTTCGACAAAAGAGATAACACCCCCCCATTACGTCATGCTTCAGAAATGTGGAAAATGGTCCGTTTTCAAATGTTTTATTTTTGAACGTCAGTTCACATTTGTAGGTGGATCATCAGTGTTAGAGCTAAAATTAGCATGTTTAAAGTGATTTTCATGCTTCCAGGGGCTCGGGAAGTGAAATAAATACCATTTGGAGGCATTTAATGTTCGAGCAAAAAAGGCTGATTTTCCACAAAAGAGATAACACCCCCCCATTACGTCATGCTACAGAAATGTGGAAAATGGTCCGTTTTCAAATGTTTTATTTTTGAACGTCAGTTCACATTTGTAGGTGGATCATCAGTGTTAGAGCTAAAATTAGCATGTTTAAAGTGATTTTCATGCTTCCAGGGGCTCGGGAAGTGAAATAAATACCATTTGGAGGCATTTAATGTTCGAGCAAAAACGGCTGATTTTCGACAAAAGAGATAACACCCCCCCATTACGTCATGCTTCAGAAATGTGGAAAATGGTCCGCTTACAAATGTTTTATTTTTGAACGTCAGTTCACATTTGTAGGTGGATCATCAGTGTTAGAGCTAAAATTAGCATGTTTAAAGTGATTTTCATGCTTCCAGGGGCTCGGGAAGTGAAATAAATACCATTTGGAGGCATTTAATGTTCGAGCAAAAAAGGCTGATTTTCCACAAAAGAGATAACACCCCCCCATTACGTCATGCTTCAGAAATGTGGAAAATGGTCCGTTTTCAAATGTTTTATTTTTGAACGTCAGTTCACATTTGTAGGTGGATCATCAGTGTTAGAGCTAAAATTAGCATGTTTAAAGTGATTTTCATGCTTCCAGGGGCCCAAAACACAAGATTTATGGAATGGTTAAAAGTGCATGAAAATGGCCAATTTACTCACTCTGAGTTCTCAAAAAGGGTTTCTTCACCCCTGGAAGTTAATTAAATACCATTTGGAGGATTTTAATGTTCGAGCAAAAACGGCTGATTTTCGACGAAAGAGCTAACACCCCCCCATTACGTCATGCTTTAGAAATGTGGAAAATGGTCCGTTTTCAAATGTTTTATTTTTGAACGTCAGTTCACATTTGTAGGTGGATCATCAGTGTTAGAGCTAAAATTAGCATGTTTAAAGTGATTTTCATGCTTCCAGGGGCCCAAAACACAAGATTTATGGAATGGTTAAAAGTGCATGAAAATGGCCAATTTACTCACTCTGAGTTCTCAAAAAGGGTTTCTTCACCCCGGGAAGTTAATTAAATACCATTTGGAGGCATTTAATGTTAGAGCAAAAACGGCTGATTTTCGACAAAAGAGATAACACCCCCCCATTACGTCATGCTTCAGAAATGTGGAAAATGGTCCGTTTTCAAATGTTTTATTTTTGAACGTCAGTTCACATTTGTAGGTGGATCATCAGTGTTAGAGCTAAAATTAGCATGTTTAAAGTGATTTTCATGCTTCCAGGGGCTCGGGAAGTTAATTAAATACCATTTGGAGGCATTTAATGTTCGAGCAAAAACGGCTGATTTTCGACAAAAGAGATAACACCCCCCCATTACGTCATGCTTCAGAAATGTGGAAAATGGTCCGTTTTCAAATGTTTTATTTTTGAACGTCAGTTCACATTTGTAGGTGGATCATCAGTGTTAGAGCTAAAATTAGCATGTTTAAAGTGATTTTCATGCTTCCAGGGGCTCGGGAAATTAATTAAATACCATTTGGAGGCATTTAATGTTAGAGCAAAAACGGCTGATTTTCGACAAAAGAGATAACACCCCCCCATTACGTCATGCTTCAGAAATGTGGAAAATGGTCCGTTTTCAAATGTTTTATTTTTGAACGTCAGTTCACATTTGTAGGTGGATCATCAGTGTTAGAGCTAAAATTAGCATGTTTAAAGTGATTTTCATGCTTCCAGGGGCCCAAAACACAAGATTTATGGAATGGTTAAAAGTGCATGAAAATGGCCAATTTACTCACTCTGAGTTCTCAAAAAGGGTTTCTTCACCCCGGGAAGTTAATTAAATACCATTTGGAGGATTTTAATGTTCGAGCAAAAACGGCTGATTTTCGACAAAAGAGATAACACCCCCCCATTACGTCATGCTTCAGAAATGTGGAAAATGGTCCGTTTTCAAATGTTTTATTTTTGAACGTCAGTTCACATTTGTAGGTGGATCATCAGTGTTAGAGCTAAAATTAGCATGTTTAAAGTGATTTTCATGCTTCCAGGGGCCCAAAACACAAGATTTATGGAATGGTTAAAAGTGCATGAAAATGGCCAATTTACTCACTCTGAGTTCTCAAAAAGGGTTTCTTCACCCCGGGAAGTTAATTAAATACCATTTGGAGGATTTTAATGTTCGAGCAAAAACGGCTGATTTTCGACAAAAGAGATAACACCCCCCCATTACGTCATGCTTCAGAAATGTGGAAAATGGTCCGTTTTCAAATGTTTTATTTTTGAACGTCAGTTCACATTTGTAGGTGGATCATCAGTGTTAGAGCTAAAATTAGCATGTTTAAAGTGATTTTCATGCTTCCAGGGGCTCGGGAAGTGAAATAAATACCATTTGGAGGCATTTAATGTTCGAGCAAAAACGGCTGATTTTCGACAAAAGAGATAACACCCCCCCATTACGTCATGCTTCAGAAATGTGGAAAATGGTCCGTTTTCAAATGTTTTATTTTTGAACGTAAGTTCACATTTGTAGGTGGATCATCAGTGTTAGAGCTAAAATTAGCATGTTTAAAGTGATTTTCATGCTTCCAGGGGCTCGGGAAGTGAAATAAATACCATTTGGAGGCATTTAATGTTCGAGCAAAAACGGCTGATTTTCGACAAAAGAGATAACACCCCCCATTACGTCATGCTTCAGAAATGTGGAAAATGGTCCGTTTTCAAATGTTTTATTTTTGAACGTCAGTTCACATTTGTAGGTGGATCATCAGTGTTAGAGCTAAAATTAGCATGTTTAAAGTGATTTTCATGCTTCCAGGGGCTCGGGAAGTTAATTAAATACCATTTGGAGGCATTTAATGTTCGAGCAAAAACGGCTGATTTTCGACAAAAGAGATAACACCCCCCCATTACGTCATGCTTCAGAAATGTGGAAAATGGTCCATTTTCAAATGTTTTATTTTTGAACGTCAGTTCACATTTGTAGGTGGATCATCAGTGTTAGAGCTAAAATTAGCATGTTTAAAGTGATTTTCATGCTTCCAGGGGCTCGGGAAGTGAAATAAATACCATTTGGAGGCATTTAATGTTCGAGCAAAAACGGCTGATTTTCGACAAAAGAGATAACACCCCCCCATTACGTCATGCTTCAGAAATGTGGAAAATGGTCCGTTTTCAAATGTTTTATTTTTGAACGTCAGTTCACATTTGTAGGTGGATCATCAGTGTTAGAGCTAAAATTAGCATGTTTAAAGTGATTTTCATGCTTCCAGGGGCTCGGGAAGTGAAATAAATACCATTTGGAGGCATTTAATGTTCGAGCAAAAAAGGCTGATTTTCCACAAAAGAGATAACACCCCCCCATTACGTCATGCTTCAGAAATGTGGAAAATGGTCCGTTTTCAAATGTTTTATTTTTGAACGTCAGTTCACATTTGTAGGTGGATCATCAGTGTTAGAGCTAAAATTAGCATGTTTAAAGTGATTTTCATGCTTCCAGGGGCTCGGGAAGTGAAATAAATACCATTTGGAGGCATTTAATGTTCGAGCAAAAACGGCTGATTTTCGACAAAAGAGATAACACCCCCCCATTACGTCATGCTTCAGAAATGTGGAAAATGGTCCGTTTTCAAATGTTTTATTTTTGAACGTCAGTTCACATTTGTAGGTGGATCATCAGTGTTAGAGCTAAAATTAGCATGTTTAAAGTGATTTTCATGCTTCCAGGGGCTCGGGAAGTGAAATAAATACCATTTGGAGAAATTTAATGTTCGAGCAAAAACGGCTGATTTTCAACAAAAGAGATAACACCCCCCCATTACGTCATGCTTCAGAAATGTGGAAAATGGTCTGTTTTCAAATGTTTTATTTTTGAACGTCAGTTCACATTTGTAGGTGGATCATCAGTGTTAGAGCTAAAATTAGCATGTTTAAAGTGATTTTCATGCTTCCAGGGGCCCAAAACACAAGATTTATGGAATGGTTAAAAGTGCATGAAAATGGCCAATTTACTCACTCTGAGTTCTCAAAAAGGGTTTCTTCACCCCGGGAAGTTAATTAAATACCATTTGGAGGATTTTAATGTTCGAGCAAAAACGGCTGATTTTCGACAAAAGAGATAACACCCCCCCATTACGTCATGCTTCAGAAATGTGGAAAATGGTCCGTTTTCAAATGTTTTATTTTTGAACGTCAGTTCACATTTGTAGGTGGATCATCAGTGTTAGAGCTAAAATTAGCATGTTTAAAGTGATTTTCATGCTTCCAGGGGCTCGGGAAGTGAAATAAATACCATTTGGAGGCATTTAATGTTCGAGCAAAAACGGCTGATTTTCGACAAAAGAGATAACACCCCCCCATTACGTCATGCTTCAGAAATGTGGAAAATGGTCCGTTTTCAAATGTTTTATTTTTGAACGTAAGTTCACATTTGTAGGTGGATCATCAGTGTTAGAGCTAAAATTAGCATGTTTAAAGTGATTTTCATGCTTCCAGGGGCTCGGGAAGTGAAATAAATACCATTTGGAGGCATTTAATGTTCGAGCAAAAACGGCTGATTTTCGACAAAAGAGATAACACCCCCCATTACGTCATGCTTCAGAAATGTGGAAAATGGTCCGTTTTCAAATGTTTTATTTTTGAACGTCAGTTCACATTTGTAGGTGGATCATCAGTGTTAGAGCTAAAATTAGCATGTTTAAAGTGATTTTCATGCTTCCAGGGGCTCGGGAAGTTAATTAAATACCATTTGGAGGCATTTAATGTTCGAGCAAAAACGGCTGATTTTCGACAAAAGAGATAACACCCCCCCATTACGTCATGCTTCAGAAATGTGGAAAATGGTCCGTTTTCAAATGTTTTATTTTTGAACGTCAGTTCACATTTGTAGGTGGATCATCAGTGTTAGAGCTAAAATTAGCATGTTTAAAGTGATTTTCATGCTTCCAGGGGCTCGGGAAGTGAAATAAATACCATTTGGAGGCATTTAATGTTCGAGCAAAAACGGCTGATTTTCGACAAAAGAGATAACACCCCCCCATTACGTCATGCTTCAGAAATGTGGAAAATGGTCCGTTTTCAAATGTTTTATTTTTGAACGTCAGTTCACATTTGTAGGTGGATCATCAGTGTTAGAGCTAAAATTAGCATGTTTAAAGTGATTTTCATGCTTCCAGGGGCTCGGGAAGTGAAATAAATACCATTTGGAGGCATTTAATGTTCGAGCAAAAAAGGCTGATTTTCCACAAAAGAGATAACACCCCCCCATTACGTCATGCTTCAGAAATGTGGAAAATGGTCCGTTTTCAAATGTTTTATTTTTGAACGTCAGTTCACATTTGTAGGTGGATCATCAGTGTTAGAGCTAAAATTAGCATGTTTAAAGTGATTTTCATGCTTCCAGGGGCTCGGGAAGTGAAATAAATACCATTTGGAGGCATTTAATGTTCGAGCAAAAACGGCTGATTTTCGACAAAAGAGATAACACCCCCCCATTACGTCATGCTTCAGAAATGTGGAAAATGGTCCGTTTTCAAATGTTTTATTTTTGAACGTCAGTTCACATTTGTAGGTGGATCATCAGTGTTAGAGCTAAAATTAGCATGTTTAAAGTGATTTTCATGCTTCCAGGGGCCCAAAACACAAGATTTATGGAATGGTTAAAAGTGCATGAAAATGGCCAATTTACTCACTCTGAGTTCTCAAAAAGGGTTTCTTCACCCCGGGAAGTTAATTAAATACCATTTGGAGGCATTTAATGTTCGAGCAAAAACGGCTGATTTTCGACAAAAGAGATAACACCCCCCCATTATGTCATGCTTCAGAAATGTGGAAAATGGTCCGTTTTCAAATGTTTTATTTTTGAACGTCAGTTCACATTTGTAGGTGGATCATCAGTGTTAGAGCTAAAATTAGCATGTTTACAGTGATTTTCATGCTTCCAGGGGCTCGGAAAGTTAATTAAATACCATTTGGAGGCATTTAATGTTCGAGCAAAAACGGCTGATTTTCGACAAAAGAGATAACACCCCCCCATTACGTCATGCTTCAGAAATGTGGAAAATGGTCCGTTTTTAAATGTTTTATTTTTGAACGTCAGTTCACATTTGTAGGTGGATCATCAGTGTTAGAGCTAAAATTAGCATGTTTAAAGTGATTTTCATGCTTCCAGGGGCCCAAAACACAAGATTTATGGAATGGTTAAAAGTGCATGAAAATGGCCAATTTACTCACTCTGAGTTCTCAAAAAGGGTTTCTTCACCCCGGGAAGTTAATTAAATACCATTTGGAGGCATTTAATGTTAGAGCAAAAACGGCTGATTTTCGACAAAAGAGATAACACCCCCCCATTACGTCATGCTTCAGAAATGTGGAAAATGGTCCGTTTTCAAATGTTTTATTTTTGAACGTCAGTTCACATTTGTAGGTGGATCATCAGTGTTAGAGCTAAAATTAGCATGTTTAAAGTGATTTTCATGCTTCCAGGGGCTCGGGAAGTTAATTAAATACCATTTGGAGGCCTTTAATGTTCGAGCAAAAACGGCTGATTTTCGACAAAAGAGATAACACCCCCCCATTACGTCATGCTTCAGAAATGTGGAAAATGGTCCGTTTTCAAATGTTTTATTTTTGAACGTCAGTTCACATTTGTAGGTGGATCATCAGTGTTAGAGCTAAAATTAGCATGTTTAAAGTGATTTTCATGCTTCCAGGGGCCCAAAACACAAGATTCATGGAATGGTTAAAAGTGCATGAAAATGGCCAATTTACTCACTCTGAGTTCTCAAAAAGGGTTTCTTCACCCCGGGAAGTTAATTAAATACCATTTGGAGGCATTTAATGTTCGAGCAAAAACGGCTGATTTTCGACAAAAGAGATAACACCCCCCCATTACGTCATGCTTCAGAAATGTGGAAAATGGTCCGTTTTCAAATGTTTTATTTTTGAACGTCAGTTCACATTTGTAGGTGGATCATCAGTGTTAGAGCTAAAATTAGCATGTTTAAAGTGATTTTCATGCTTCCAGGGGCTCGGGAAGTGAAATAAATACCATTTGGAGGCATTTAATGTTCGAGCAAAAACGGCTGATTTTCGACAAAAGAGATAACACCCCCCCCATTACGTCATGCTTCAGAAATGTGGAAAATGGTCCGTTTTCAAATGTTTTATTTTTGAACGTCAGTTCACATTTGTAGGTGGATCATCAGTGTTAGAGCTAAAATTAGCATGTTTAAAGTGATTTTCATGCTTCCAGGGGCTCGGGAAGTTAATTAAATACCATTTGGAGGCATTTAATGTTCGAGCAAAAACGGCTGATTTTCGACAAAAGAGATAACACCCCCCCATTACGTCATGCTTCAGAAATGTGGAAAATGGTCCGTTTTCAAATGTTTTATTTTTGAACGTCAGTTCACATTTGTAGGTGGATCATCAGTGTTAGAGCTAAAATTAGCATGTTTAAAGTGATTTTCATGCTTCCAGGGGCTCGGGAAGTTAATTAAATACCATTTGGAGGCATTTAATGTTCGAGCAAAAACGGCTGATTTTCGACAAAAGAGATAACACCCCCCCATTACGTCATGCTTCAGAAATGTGGAAAATGGTCCGTTTTCAAATGTTTTATTTTTGAACGTCAGTTCACATTTGTAGGTGGATCATCAGTGTTAGAGCTAAAATTAGCATGTTTAAAGTGATTTTCATGCTTCCAGGGGCCCAAAATACAAGATTTATGGAATGGTTAAAAGTGCATGAAAATGGCCAATTTACTCACTCTGAGTTCTCAAAAAGGGTTTCTTCACCCCGGGAAGTTAATTAAATACCATTTGGAGGCATTTAATGTTCGAGCAAAAACGGCTGATTTTCGACAAAAGAGATAACACCCCCCCATTACGTCATGCTTCAGAAATGTGGAAAATGGTCCGTTTTCAAATGTTTTATTTTTGAACGTCAGTTCACATTTGTAGGTGGATCATCAGTGTTAGAGCTAAAATTAGCATGTTTAAAGTGATTTTCATGCTTTCAGGGGCCCAAAACACAAGATTTATGGAATGGTTAAAAGTGCATGAAAATGGCCAATTTACTCACTCTGAGTTCTCAAAAAGGGTTTCTTCACCCCGGGAAGTTAATTAAATACCATTTGGAGGCATTTAATGTTCGAGCAAAAACGGCTGATTTTTGACAAAAGAGATAACACCCCCCCATTACGTCATGCTTCAGAAATGTGGAAAATGGTCCGTTTTCAAATGTTTTATTTTTGAACGTCAGTTCACATTTGTAGGTGGATCATCAGTGTTAGAGCTAAAATTAGCATGTTTAAAGTGATTTTCATGCTTCCAGGGGCTCGGGAAGTGAAATAAATACCATTTGGAGGCATTTAATGTTCGAGCAAAAACGGCTGATTTTCGACAAAAGAGATAACACCCCCCCATTACGTCATGCTTCAGAAATGTGGAAAATGGTCCGTTTTCAAATGTTTTATTTTTGAACGTCAGTTCACATTTGTAGGTGGATCATCAGTGTTAGAGCTAAAATTAGCATGTTTAAAGTGATTTTCATGCTTCCAGGGGCTCGGGAAGTTAATTAAATACCATTTGGAGGCATTTAATGTTCGAGGAAAAACGGCTGATTTTCGACAAAAGAGATAACACCCCCCCATTACGTCATGCTTCAGAAATGTGGAAAATGGTCCGTTTTCAAATGTTTTATTTTTGAACGTCAGTTCACATTTGTAGGTGGATCATCAGTGTTAGAGCTAAAATTAGCATGTTTAAAGTGATTTTCATGCTTCCAGGGACTCGGGAAGTGAAATAAATACCATTTGGAGGCATTTAATGTTCGAGCAAAAACGGCTGATTTTCGACAAAAGAGATAACACCCCCCCATTACGTCATGCTTCAGAAATGTGGAAAATGGTCCGTTTTCAAATGTTTTATTTTTGAACGTCAGTTCACATTTGTAGGTGGATCATCAGTGTTAGAGCTAAAATTAGCATGTTTAAAGTGATTTTCATGCTTCCAGGGGCCCAAAACACAAGATTTATGGAATGGTTAAAAGTGCATGAAAATGGCCAATTTACTCACTCTGAGTTCTCAAAAAGGGTTTCTTCACCCCGGGAAGTTAATTAAATACCATTTGGAGGCCTTTAATGTTCGAGCAAAAACGGCTGTTTTCGACAAAAGAGATAACACCCCCCCATTACGTCATGCTTCAGAAATGTGGAAAATGGTCCGTTTTCAAATGTTTTATTTTTGAACGTCAGTTCACATTTGTAGGTGGATCATCAGTGTTAGAGCTAAAATTAGCATGTTTAAAGTGATTTTCATGCTTCCAGGGGCTCGGGAAGTGAAATAAATACCATTTGGAGGCATTTAATGTTCGAGCAAAAAAGGCTGATTTTCCACAAAAGAGATAACACCCCCCCATTACGTCATGCTTCAGAAATGTGGAAAATGGTCCGTTTTCAAATGTTTTATTTTTGAACGTCAGTTCACATTTGTAGGTGGATCATCAGTGTTAGAGCTAAAATTAGCATGTTTAAAGTGATTTTCATGCTTCCAGGGGCCCAAAACACAAGATTTATGGAATGGTTAAAAGTGCATGAAAATGGCCAATTTACTCACTCTGAGTTCTCAAAAAGGGTTTCTTCACCCCTGGAAGTTAATTAAATACCATTTGGAGGATTTTAATGTTCGAGCAAAAACGGCTGATTTTCGACGAAAGAGCTAACACCCCCCCATTACGTCATGCTTTAGAAATGTGGAAAATGGTCCGTTTTCAAATGTTTTATTTTTGAACGTCAGTTCACATTTGTAGGTGGATCATCAGTGTTAGAGCTAAAATTAGCATGTTTAAAGTGATTTTCATGCTTCCAGGGGCCCAAAACACAAGATTTATGGAATGGTTAAAAGTGCATGAAAATGGCCAATTTACTCACTCTGAGTTCTCAAAAAGGGTTTCTTCACCCCGGGAAGTTAATTAAATACCATTTGGAGGCATTTAATGTTAGAGCAAAAACGGCTGATTTTCGACAAAAGAGATAACACCCCCCCATTACGTCATGCTTCAGAAATGTGGAAAATGGTCCGTTTTCAAATGTTTTATTTTTGAACGTCAGTTCACATTTGTAGGTGGATCATCAGTGTTAGAGCTAAAATTAGCATGTTTAAAGTGATTTTCATGCTTCCAGGGGCTCGGGAAGTTAATTAAATACCATTTGGAGGCATTTAATGTTCGAGCAAAAACGGCTGATTTTCGACAAAAGAGATAACACCCCCCCATTACGTCATGCTTCAGAAATGTGGAAAATGGTCCGTTTTCAAATGTTTTATTTTTGAACGTCAGTTCACATTTGTAGGTGGATCATCAGTGTTAGAGCTAAAATTAGCATGTTTAAAGTGATTTTCATGCTTCCAGGGGCTCGGGAAATTAATTAAATACCATTTGGAGGCATTTAATGTTAGAGCAAAAACGGCTGATTTTCGACAAAAGAGATAACACCCCCCCATTACGTCATGCTTCAGAAATGTGGAAAATGGTCCGTTTTCAAATGTTTTATTTTTGAACGTCAGTTCACATTTGTAGGTGGATCATCAGTGTTAGAGCTAAAATTAGCATGTTTAAAGTGATTTTCATGCTTCCAGGGGCCCAAAACACAAGATTTATGGAATGGTTAAAAGTGCATGAAAATGGCCAATTTACTCACTCTGAGTTCTCAAAAAGGGTTTCTTCACCCCGGGAAGTTAATTAAATACCATTTGGAGGATTTTAATGTTCGAGCAAAAACGGCTGATTTTCGACAAAAGAGATAACACCCCCCCATTACGTCATGCTTCAGAAATGTGGAAAATGGTCCGTTTTCAAATGTTTTATTTTTGAACGTCAGTTCACATTTGTAGGTGGATCATCAGTGTTAGAGCTAAAATTAGCATGTTTAAAGTGATTTTCATGCTTCCAGGGGCCCAAAACACAAGATTTATGGAATGGTTAAAAGTGCATGAAAATGGCCAATTTACTCACTCTGAGTTCTCAAAAAGGGTTTCTTCACCCCGGGAAGTTAATTAAATACCATTTGGAGGATTTTAATGTTCGAGCAAAAACGGCTGATTTTCGACAAAAGAGATAACACCCCCCCATTACGTCATGCTTCAGAAATGTGGAAAATGGTCCGTTTTCAAATGTTTTATTTTTGAACGTCAGTTCACATTTGTAGGTGGATCATCAGTGTTAGAGCTAAAATTAGCATGTTTAAAGTGATTTTCATGCTTCCAGGGGCTCGGGAAGTGAAATAAATACCATTTGGAGGCATTTAATGTTCGAGCAAAAACGGCTGATTTTCGACAAAAGAGATAACACCCCCCCATTACGTCATGCTTCAGAAATGTGGAAAATGGTCCGTTTTCAAATGTTTTATTTTTGAACGTCAGTTCACATTTGTAGGTGGATCATCAGTGTTAGAGCTAAAATTAGCATGTTTAAAGTGATTTTCATGCTTCCAGGGGCTCGGGAAGTTAATTAAATACCATTTGGAGGCATTTAATGTTCGAGCAAAAACGGCTGATTTTCGACAAAAGAGATAACACCCCCCCATTACGTCATGCTTCAGAAATGTGGAAAATGGTCCGTTTTCAAATGTTTTATTTTTGAACGTCAGTTCACATTTGTAGGTGGATCATCAGTGTTAGAGCTAAAATTAGCATGTTTAAAGTGATTTTCATGCTTCCAGGGGCTCGGGAAGTGAAATAAATACCATTTGGAGGCATTTAATGTTCGAGCAAAAACGGCTGATTTTCGACAAAAGAGATAACACCCCCCCATTACGTCATGCTTCAGAAATGTGGAAAATGGTCCGTTTTCAAATGTTTTATTTTTGAACGTCAGTTCACATTTGTAGGTGGATCATCAGTGTTAGAGCTAAAATTAGCATGTTTAAAGTGATTTTCATGCTTCCAGGGGCTCGGGAAGTGAAATAAATACCATTTGGAGGCATTTAATGTTCGAGCAAAAAAGGCTGATTTTCCACAAAAGAGATAACACCCCCCCATTACGTCATGCTTCAGAAATGTGGAAAATGGTCCGTTTTCAAATGTTTTATTTTTGAACGTCAGTTCACATTTGTAGGTGGATCATCAGTGTTAGAGCTAAAATTAGCATGTTTAAAGTGATTTTCATGCTTCCAGGGGCTCGGGAAGTGAAATAAATACCATTTGGAGGCATTTAATGTTCGAGCAAAAACGGCTGATTTTCGACAAAAGAGATAACACCCCCCCATTACGTCATGCTTCAGAAATGTGGAAAATGGTCCGTTTTCAAATGTTTTATTTTTGAACGTCAGTTCACATTTGTAGGTGGATCATCAGTGTTAGAGCTAAAATTAGCATGTTTAAAGTGATTTTCATGCTTCCAGGGGCTCGGGAAGTGAAATAAATACCATTTGGAGAAATTTAATGTTCGAGCAAAAACGGCTGATTTTCAACAAAAGAGATAACACCCCCCCATTACGTCATGCTTCAGAAATGTGGAAAATGGTCTGTTTTCAAATGTTTTATTTTTGAACGTCAGTTCACATTTGTAGGTGGATCATCAGTGTTAGAGCTAAAATTAGCATGTTTAAAGTGATTTTCATGCTTCCAGGGGCCCAAAACACAAGATTTATGGAATGGTTAAAAGTGCATGAAAATGGCCAATTTACTCACTCTGAGTTCTCAAAAAGGGTTTCTTCACCCCGGGAAGTTAATTAAATACCATTTGGAGGCATTTAATGTTCGAGCAAAAACGGCTGATTTTCGACAAAAGAGATAACACCCCCCCATTATGTCATGCTTCAGAAATGTGGAAAATGGTCCGTTTTCAAATGTTTTATTTTTGAACGTCAGTTCACATTTGTAGGTGGATCATCAGTGTTAGAGCTAAAATTAGCATGTTTACAGTGATTTTCATGCTTCCAGGGGCTCGGAAAGTTAATTAAATACCATTTGGAGGCATTTAATGTTCGAGCAAAAACGGCTGATTTTCGACAAAAGAGATAACACCCCCCCATTACGTCATGCTTCAGAAATGTGGAAAATGGTCCGTTTTTAAATGTTTTATTTTTGAACGTCAGTTCACATTTGTAGGTGGATCATCAGTGTTAGAGCTAAAATTAGCATGTTTAAAGTGATTTTCATGCTTCCAGGGGCCCAAAACACAAGATTTATGGAATGGTTAAAAGTGCATGAAAATGGCCAATTTACTCACTCTGAGTTCTCAAAAAGGGTTTCTTCACCCCGGGAAGTTAATTAAATACCATTTGGAGGCATTTAATGTTAGAGCAAAAACGGCTGATTTTCGACAAAAGAGATAACACCCCCCCATTACGTCATGCTTCAGAAATGTGGAAAATGGTCCGTTTTCAAATGTTTTATTTTTGAACGTCAGTTCACATTTGTAGGTGGATCATCAGTGTTAGAGCTAAAATTAGCATGTTTAAAGTGATTTTCATGCTTCCAGGGGCCCAAAACACAAGATTTATGGAATGGTTAAAAGTGCATGAAAATGGCCAATTTACTCACTCTGAGTTCTCAAAAAGGGTTTCTTCACCCCGGGAAGTTAATTAAATACCATTTGGAGGCATTTAATGTTCGAGCAAAAACGGCTGATTTTCGACAAAAGAGATAACACCCCCCCATTACGTCATGCTTCAGAAATGTGGAAAATGGTCCGTTTTCAAATGTTTTATTTTTGAACGTCAGTTCACATTTGTAGGTGGATCATCAGTGTTAGAGCTAAAATTAGCATGTTTAAAGTGATTTTCATGCTTCCAGGGGCTCGGGAAGTTAATTAAATACCATTTGGAGGCCTTTAATGTTCGAGCAAAAACGGCTGATTTTCGACAAAAGAGATAACACCCCCCCATTACGTCATGCTTCAGAAATGTGGAAAATGGTCCGTTTTCAAATGTTTTATTTTTGAACGTCAGTTCACATTTGTAGGTGGATCATCAGTGTTAGAGCTAAAATTAGCATGTTTAAAGTGATTTTCATGCTTCCAGGGGCCCAAAACACAAGATTCATGGAATGGTTAAAAGTGCATGAAAATGGCCAATTTACTCACTCTGAGTTCTCAAAAAGGGTTTCTTCACCCCGGGAAGTTAATTAAATACCATTTGGAGGCATTTAATGTTCGAGCAAAAACGGCTGATTTTCGACAAAAGAGATAACACCCCCCCATTACGTCATGCTTCAGAAATGTGGAAAATGGTCCGTTTTCAAATGTTTTATTTTTGAACGTCAGTTCACATTTGTAGGTGGATCATCAGTGTTAGAGCTAAAATTAGCATGTTTAAAGTGATTTTCATGCTTCCAGGGGCTCGGGAAGTGAAATAAATACCATTTGGAGGCATTTAATGTTCGAGCAAAAACGGCTGATTTTCGACAAAAGAGATAACACCCCCCCCATTACGTCATGCTTCAGAAATGTGGAAAATGGTCCGTTTTCAAATGTTTTATTTTTGAACGTCAGTTCACATTTGTAGGTGGATCATCAGTGTTAGAGCTAAAATTAGCATGTTTAAAGTGATTTTCATGCTTCCAGGGGCTCGGGAAGTTAATTAAATACCATTTGGAGGCATTTAATGTTCGAGCAAAAACGGCTGATTTTCGACAAAAGAGATAACACCCCCCCATTACGTCATGCTTCAGAAATGTGGAAAATGGTCCGTTTTCAAATGTTTTATTTTTGAACGTCAGTTCACATTTGTAGGTGGATCATCAGTGTTAGAGCTAAAATTAGCATGTTTAAAGTGATTTTCATGCTTCCAGGGGCTCGGGAAGTTAATTAAATACCATTTGGAGGCATTTAATGTTCGAGCAAAAACGGCTGATTTTCGACAAAAGAGATAACACCCCCCCATTACGTCATGCTTCAGAAATGTGGAAAATGGTCCGTTTTCAAATGTTTTATTTTTGAACGTCAGTTCACATTTGTAGGTGGATCATCAGTGTTAGAGCTAAAATTAGCATGTTTAAAGTGATTTTCATGCTTCCAGGGGCCCAAAATACAAGATTTATGGAATGGTTAAAAGTGCATGAAAATGGCCAATTTACTCACTCTGAGTTCTCAAAAAGGGTTTCTTCACCCCGGGAAGTTAATTAAATACCATTTGGAGGCATTTAATGTTCGAGCAAAAACGGCTGATTTTCGACAAAAGAGATAACACCCCCCCATTACGTCATGCTTCAGAAATGTGGAAAATGGTCCGTTTTCAAATGTTTTATTTTTGAACGTCAGTTCACATTTGTAGGTGGATCATCAGTGTTAGAGCTAAAATTAGCATGTTTAAAGTGATTTTCATGCTTTCAGGGGCCCAAAACACAAGATTTATGGAATGGTTAAAAGTGCATGAAAATGGCCAATTTACTCACTCTGAGTTCTCAAAAAGGGTTTCTTCACCCCGGGAAGTTAATTAAATACCATTTGGAGGATTTTAATGTTCGAGCAAAAACGGCTGATTTTCGACAAAAGAGATAACACCCCCCCATTACGTCATGCTTCAGAAATGTGGAAAATGGTCCGTTTTCAAATGTTTTATTTTTGAACGTCAGTTCACATTTGTAGGTGGATCATCAGTGTTAGAGCTAAAATTAGCATGTTTAAAGTGATTTTCATGCTTCCAGGGGCTCGGGAAGTGAAATAAATACCATTTGGAGGCATTTAATGTTCGAGCAAAAACGGCTGATTTTCGACAAAAGAGATAACACCCCCCCATTACGTCATGCTTCAGAAATGTGGAAAATGGTCCGTTTTCAAATGTTTTATTTTTGAACGTCAGTTCACATTTGTAGGTGGATCATCAGTGTTAGAGCTAAAATTAGCATGTTTAAAGTGATTTTCATGCTTCCAGGGGCTCGGGAAGTTAATTAAATACCATTTGGAGGCATTTAATGTTCGAGCAAAAACGGCTGATTTTCGACAAAAGAGATAACACCCCCCCATTACGTCATGCTTCAGAAATGTGGAAAATGGTCCGTTTTCAAATGTTTTATTTTTGAACGTCAGTTCACATTTGTAGGTGGATCATCAGTGTTAGAGCTAAAATTAGCATGTTTAAAGTGATTTTCATGCTTCCAGGGGCTCGGGAAGTGAAATAAATACCATTTGGAGGCATTTAATGTTCGAGCAAAAACGGCTGATTTTCGACAAAAGAGATAACACCCCCCCATTACGTCATGCTTCAGAAATGTGGAAAATGGTCCGTTTTCAAATGTTTTATTTTTGAACGTCAGTTCACATTTGTAGGTGGATCATCAGTGTTAGAGCTAAAATTAGCATGTTTAAAGTGATTTTCATGCTTCCAGGGGCTCGGGAAGTGAAATAAATACCATTTGGAGGCATTTAATGTTCGAGCAAAAAAGGCTGATTTTCCACAAAAGAGATAACACCCCCCCATTACGTCATGCTTCAGAAATGTGGAAAATGGTCCGTTTTCAAATGTTTTATTTTTGAACGTCAGTTCACATTTGTAGGTGGATCATCAGTGTTAGAGCTAAAATTAGCATGTTTAAAGTGATTTTCATGCTTCCAGGGGCTCGGGAAGTGAAATAAATACCATTTGGAGGCATTTAATGTTCGAGCAAAAACGGCTGATTTTCGACAAAAGAGATAACACCCCCCCATTACGTCATGCTTCAGAAATGTGGAAAATGGTCCGTTTTCAAATGTTTTATTTTTGAACGTCAGTTCACATTTGTAGGTGGATCATCAGTGTTAGAGCTAAAATTAGCATGTTTAAAGTGATTTTCATGCTTCCAGGGGCTCGGGAAGTGAAATAAATACCATTTGGAGAAATTTAATGTTCGAGCAAAAACGGCTGATTTTCAACAAAAGAGATCACACCCCCCCATTACGTCATGCTTCAGAAATGTGGAAAATGGTCTGTTTTCAAATGTTTTATTTTTGAACGTCAGTTCACATTTGTAGGTGGATCATCAGTGTTAGAGCTAAAATTAGCATGTTTAAAGTGATTTTCATGCTTCCAGGGGCCCAAAACACAAGATTTATGGAATGGTTAAAAGTGCATGAAAATGGCCAATTTACTCACTCTGAGTTCTCAAAAAGGGTTTCTTCACCCCGGGAAGTTAATTAAATACCATTTGGAGGCATTTAATGTTCGAGCAAAAACGGCTGATTTTCGACAAAAGAGATAACACCCCCCCATTATGTCATGCTTCAGAAATGTGGAAAATGGTCCGTTTTCAAATGTTTTATTTTTGAACGTCAGTTCACATTTGTAGGTGGATCATCAGTGTTAGAGCTAAAATTAGCATGTTTACAGTGATTTTCATGCTTCCAGGGGCTCGGAAAGTTAATTAAATACCATTTGGAGGCATTTAATGTTCGAGCAAAAACGGCTGATTTTCGACAAAAGAGATAACACCCCCCCATTACGTCATGCTTCAGAAATGTGGAAAATGGTCCGTTTTCAAATGTTTTATTTTTGAACGTCAGTTCACATTTGTAGGTGGATCATCAGTGTTAGAGCTAAAATTAGCATGTTTAAAGTGATTTTCATGCTTCCAGGGGCCCAAAACACAAGATTTATGGAATGGTTAAAAGTGCATGAAAATGGCCAATTTACTCACTCTGAGTTCTCAAAAAGGGTTTCTTCACCCCGGGAAGTTAATTAAATACCATTTGGAGGCATTTAATGTTCGAGCAAAAACGGCTGATTTTCGACAAAAGAGATAACACCCCCCCATTACGTCATGCTTCAGAAATGTGGAAAATGGTCCGTTTTCAAATGTTTTATTTTTGAACGTCAGTTCACATTTGTAGGTGGATCATCAGTGTTAGAGCTAAAATTAGCATGTTTAAAGTGATTTTCATGCTTCCAGGGGCTCGGGAAGTTAATTAAATACCATTTGGAGGCCTTTAATGTTCGAGCAAAAACGGCTGATTTTCGACAAAAGAGATAACACCCCCCCATTACGTCATGCTTCAGAAATGTGGAAAATGGTCCGTTTTCAAATGTTTTATTTTTGAACGTCAGTTCACATTTGTAGGTGGATCATCAGTGTTAGAGCTAAAATTAGCATGTTTAAAGTGATTTTCATGCTTCCAGGGGCCCAAAACACAAGATTCATGGAATGGTTAAAAGTGCATGAAAATGGCCAATTTACTCACTCTGAGTTCTCAAAAAGGGTTTCTTCACCCCGGGAAGTTAATTAAATACCATTTGGAGGCATTTAATGTTCGAGCAAAAACGGCTGATTTTCGACAAAAGAGATAACACCCCCCCATTACGTCATGCTTCAGAAATGTGGAAAATGGTCCGTTTTCAAATGTTTTATTTTTGAACGTCAGTTCACATTTGTAGGTGGATCATCAGTGTTAGAGCTAAAATTAGCATGTTTAAAGTGATTTTCATGCTTCCAGGGGCTCGGGAAGTGAAATAAATACCATTTGGAGGCATTTAATGTTCGAGCAAAAACGGCTGATTTTCGACAAAAGAGATAACACCCCCCCCATTACGTCATGCTTCAGAAATGTGGAAAATGGTCCGTTTTCAAATGTTTTATTTTTGAACGTCAGTTCACATTTGTAGGTGGATCATCAGTGTTAGAGCTAAAATTAGCATGTTTAAAGTGATTTTCATGCTTCCAGGGGCTCGGGAAGTTAATTAAATACCATTTGGAGGCATTTAATGTTCGAGCAAAAACGGCTGATTTTCGACAAAAGAGATAACACCCCCCCATTACGTCATGCTTCAGAAATGTGGAAAATGGTCCGTTTTCAAATGTTTTATTTTTGAACGTCAGTTCACATTTGTAGGTGGATCATCAGTGTTAGAGCTAAAATTAGCATGTTTAAAGTGATTTTCATGCTTCCAGGGGCTCGGGAAGTTAATTAAATACCATTTGGAGGCATTTAATGTTCGAGCAAAAACGGCTGATTTTCGACAAAAGAGATAACACCCCCCCATTACGTCATGCTTCAGAAATGTGGAAAATGGTCCGTTTTCAAATGTTTTATTTTTGAACGTCAGTTCACATTTGTAGGTGGATCATCAGTGTTAGAGCTAAAATTAGCATGTTTAAAGTGATTTTCATGCTTCCAGGGGCCCAAAATACAAGATTTATGGAATGGTTAAAAGTGCATGAAAATGGCCAATTTACTCACTCTGAGTTCTCAAAAAGGGTTTCTTCACCCCGGGAAGTTAATTAAATACCATTTGGAGGCATTTAATGTTCGAGCAAAAACGGCTGATTTTCGACAAAAGAGATAACACCCCCCCATTACGTCATGCTTCAGAAATGTGGAAAATGGTCCGTTTTCAAATGTTTTATTTTTGAACGTCAGTTCACATTTGTAGGTGGATCATCAGTGTTAGAGCTAAAATTAGCATGTTTAAAGTGATTTTCATGCTTTCAGGGGCCCAAAACACAAGATTTATGGAATGGTTAAAAGTGCATGAAAATGGCCAATTTACTCACTCTGAGTTCTCAAAAAGGGTTTCTTCACCCCGGGAAGTTAATTAAATACCATTTGGAGGCATTTAATGTTCGAGCAAAAACGGCTGATTTTTGACAAAAGAGATAACACCCCCCCATTACGTCATGCTTCAGAAATGTGGAAAATGGTCCGTTTTCAAATGTTTTATTTTTGAACGTCAGTTCACATTTGTAGGTGGATCATCAGTGTTAGAGCTAAAATTAGCATGTTTAAAGTGATTTTCATGCTTCCAGGGGCTCGGGAAGTGAAATAAATACCATTTGGAGGCATTTAATGTTCGAGCAAAAACGGCTGATTTTCGACAAAAGAGATAACACCCCCCCATTACGTCATGCTTCAGAAATGTGGAAAATGGTCCGTTTTCAAATGTTTTATTTTTGAACGTCAGTTCACATTTGTAGGTGGATCATCAGTGTTAGAGCTAAAATTAGCATGTTTAAAGTGATTTTCATGCTTCCAGGGGCTCGGGAAGTTAATTAAATACCATTTGGAGGCATTTAATGTTCGAGCAAAAACGGCTGATTTTCGACAAAAGAGATAACACCCCCCCATTACGTCATGCTTCAGAAATGTGGAAAATGGTCCGTTTTCAAATGTTTTATTTTTGAACGTCAGTTCACATTTGTAGGTGGATCATCAGTGTTAGAGCTAAAATTAGCATGTTTAAAGTGATTTTCATGCTTCCAGGGGCCCAAAACACAAGATTTATGGAATGGTTAAAAGTGCATGAAAATGGCCAATTTACTCACTCTGAGTTCTCAAAAAGGGTTTCTTCACCCCGGGAAGTTAATTAAATACCATTTGGAGGCATTTAATGTTCGAGCAAAAACGGCTGATTTTCGACAAAAGAGATAACACCCCCCCATTACGTCATGCTTCAGAAATGTGGAAAATGGTCCGTTTTCAAATGTTTTATTTTTGAACGTCAGTTCACATTTGTAGGTGGATCATCAGTGTTAGAGCTAAAATTAGCATGTTTAAAGTGATTTTCATGCTTCCAGGGGCTCGGGAAGTTAATTAAATACCATTTGGAGGCCTTTAATGTTCGAGCAAAAACGGCTGATTTTCGACAAAAGAGATAACACCCCCCCATTACGTCATGCTTCAGAAATGTGGAAAATGGTCCGTTTTCAAATGTTTTATTTTTGAACGTCAGTTCACATTTGTAGGTGGATCATCAGTGTTAGAGCTAAAATTAGCATGTTTAAAGTGATTTTCATGCTTCCAGGGGCCCAAAACACAAGATTCATGGAATGGTTAAAAGTGCATGAAAATGGCCAATTTACTCACTCTGAGTTCTCAAAAAGGGTTTCTTCACCCCGGGAAGTTAATTAAATACCATTTGGAGGCATTTAATGTTCGAGCAAAAACGGCTGATTTTCGACAAAAGAGATAACACCCCCCCATTACGTCATGCTTCAGAAATGTGGAAAATGGTCCGTTTTCAAATGTTTTATTTTTGAACGTTAGTTCACATTTGTAGGTGGATCATCAGTGTTAGAGCTAAAATTAGCATGTTTAAAGTGATTTTCATGCTTCCAGGGGCCCAAAACACAAGATTTATGGAATGGTTAAAAGTGCATGAAAATGGCCAATTTACTCACTCTGAGTTCTCAAAAAGGGTTTCTTCACCCCGGGAAGTTAATTAAATACCATTTGGAGGCATTTAATATTCGAGCAAAAACGGCTGATTTTCGACAAAAGAGATAACACCCCCCCATTACGTCATGCTTCAGAAATGTGGAAAATGGTCCGTTTTCAAATGTTTTATTTTTGAACGTCAGTTCACATTTGTAGGTGGATCATCAGTGTTAGAGCTAAAATTAGCATGTTTAAAGTGATTTTCATGCTTCCAGGGGCCCAAAACACAAGATTCATGGAATGGTTAAAAGTGCATGAAAATGGCCAATTTACTCACTCTGAGTTCTCAAAAAGGGTTTCTTCACCCCGGGAAGTTAATTAAATACCATTTGGAGGCATTTAATGTTCGAGCAAAAACGGCTGATTTTCGACAAAAGAGATAACACCCCCCCATTACGTCATGCTTCAGAAATGTGGAAAATGGTCCGTTTTCAAATGTTTTATTTTTGAACGTCAGTTCACATTTGTAGGTGGATCATCAGTGTTAGAGCTAAAATTAGCATGTTTAAAGTGATTTTCATGCTTCCAGGGGCCCAAAACACAAGATTTATGGAATGGTTAAAAGTGCATGAAAATGGCCAATTTACTCACTCTGAGTTCTCAAAAAGGGTTTCTTCACCCCGGGAAGTTAATTAAATACCATTTGGAGGCATTTAATATTCGAGCAAAAACGGCTGATTTTCGACAAAAGAGATAACACCCCCCCATTACGTCATGCTTCAGAAATGTGGAAAATGGTCCGTTTTCAAATGTTTTATTTTTGAACGTCAGTTCACATTTGTAGGTGGATCATCAGTGTTAGAGCTAAAATTAGCATGTTTAAAGTGATTTTCATGCTTCCAGGGGCCCAAAACACAAGATTTATGGAATGGTTAAAAGTGCATGAAAATGGCCAATTTACTCACTCTGAGTTCTCAAAAAGGGTTTCTTCACCCCGGGAAGTTAATTAAATACCATTTGGAGGCATTTAATATTCGAGCAAAAACGGCAGATTTTCGACAAAAGAGATAACACCCCCCCATTACGTCATGCTTCAGAAATGTGGAAAATGGTCCGTTTTCAAATGTTTTATTTTTGAACGTCAGTTCACATTTGTAGGTGGATCATCAGTGTTAGAGCTAAAATTAGCATGTTTAAAGTGATTTTCATGCTTCCAGGGGCCCAAAACACAAGATTTATGGAATGGTTAAAAGTGCATGAAAATGGCCAATTTACTTACTCTGAGTTCTCAAAAAGGGTTTCTTCACCCCGGGAAGTTAATTAAATACCATTTGGAGGCATTTAATGTTCGAGCAAAAACGGCTGATTTTCGACAAAAGAGATAACACCCCCCATTACGTCATGCTTCAGAAATGTGGAAAATGGTCCGTTTTCAAATGTTTTATTTTTGAACGTCAGTTCACATTTGTAGGTGGATCATCAGTGTTAGAGCTAAAATTATCATGTTTAAAGTGATTTTCATGCTTCCAGGGACTCGGGAAGTTAATTAAATACCATTTGGAGGCATTTAATGTTCGAGCAAAAACGGCTGATTTTCGACAAAAGAGATAACACCCCCCCATTACGTCATGCTTCAGAAATGTGGAAAATGGTCCGTTTTTAAATGTTTTATTTTTGAACGTCAGTTCACATTTGTAGGTGGATCATCAGTGTTAGAGCTAAAATTAGCATGTTTAAAGTGATTTTCATGCTTCCAGGGGCCCAAAACACAAGATTTATGGAATGGTTAAAAGTGCATGAAAATGGCCAATTTACTCACTCTGAGTTCTCAAAAAGGGTTTCTTCACCCCGGGAAGTTAATTAAATACCATTTGGAGGCATTTAATGTTCGAGCAAAAACGGCTGATTTTCGACAAAAGAGATAACACCCCCCCATTACGTCATGCTTCAGAAATGTGGAAAATGGTCCGTTTTCAAATGTTTTATTTTTGAACGTCAGTTCACATTTGTAGGTGGATCATCAGTGTTAGAGCTAAAATTAGCATGTTTAAAGTGATTTTCATGCTTCCAGGGGCTCGGGAAGTTAATTAAATACCATTTGGAGGCCTTTAATGTTCGAGCAAAAACGGCTGATTTTCGACAAAAGAGATAACACCCCCCCATTACGTCATGCTTCAGAAATGTGGAAAATGGTCCGTTTTCAAATGTTTTATTTTTGAACGTCAGTTCACATTTGTAGGTGGATCATCAGTGTTAGAGCTAAAATTAGCATGTTTAAAGTGATTTTCATGCTTCCAGGGGCCCAAAACACAAGATTCATGGAATGGTTAAAAGTGCATGAAAATGGCCAATTTACTCACTCTGAGTTCTCAAAAAGGGTTTCTTCACCCCGGGAAGTTAATTAAATACCATTTGGAGGCATTTAATGTTCGAGCAAAAACGGCTGATTTTCGACAAAAGAGATAACACCCCCCCATTACGTCATGCTTCAGAAATGTGGAAAATGGTCCGTTTTCAAATGTTTTATTTTTGAACGTCAGTTCACATTTGTAGGTGGATCATCAGTGTTAGAGCTAAAATTAGCATGTTTAAAGTGATTTTCATGCTTCCAGGGGCTCGGGAAGTGAAATAAATACCATTTGGAGGCATTTAATGTTCGAGCAAAAACGGCTGATTTTCGACAAAAGAGATAACACCCCCCCCATTACGTCATGCTTCAGAAATGTGGAAAATGGTCCGTTTTCAAATGTTTTATTTTTGAACGTCAGTTCACATTTGTAGGTGGATCATCAGTGTTAGAGCTAAAATTAGCATGTTTAAAGTGATTTTCATGCTTCCAGGGGTTTGGGAAGTTAATTAAATACCATTTGGAGGCATTTAATGTTCGAGCAAAAACGGCTGATTTTCGACAAAAGAGATAACACCCCCCCATTACGTCATGCTTCAGAAATGTGGAAAATGGTCCGTTTTCAAATGTTTTATTTTTGAACGTCAGTTCACATTTGTAGGTGGATCATCAGTGTTAGAGCTAAAATTAGCATGTTTAAAGTGATTTTCATGCTTCCAGGGGCTCGGGAAGTTAATTAAATACCATTTGGAGGCATTTAATGTTCGAGCAAAAACGGCTGATTTTCGACAAAAGAGATAACACCCCCCCATTACGTCATGCTTCAGAAATGTGGAAAATGGTCCGTTTTCAAATGTTTTATTTTTGAACGTCAGTTCACATTTGTAGGTGGATCATCAGTGTTAGAGCTAAAATTAGCATGTTTAAAGTGATTTTCATGCTTCCAGGGGCCCAAAATACAAGATTTATGGAATGGTTAAAAGTGCATGAAAATGGCCAATTTACTCACTCTGAGTTCTCAAAAAGGGTTTCTTCACCCCGGGAAGTTAATTAAATACCATTTGGAGGCATTTAATGTTCGAGCAAAAACGGCTGATTTTCGACAAAAGAGATAACACCCCCCCATTACGTCATGCTTCAGAAATGTGGAAAATGGTCCGTTTTCAAATGTTTTATTTTTGAACGTCAGTTCACATTTGTAGGTGGATCATCAGTGTTAGAGCTAAAATTAGCATGTTTAAAGTGATTTTCATGCTTTCAGGGGCCCAAAACACAAGATTTATGGAATGGTTAAAAGTGCATGAAAATGGCCAATTTACTCACTCTGAGTTCTCAAAAAGGGTTTCTTCACCCCGGGAAGTTAATTAAATACCATTTGGAGGCATTTAATGTTCGAGCAAAAACAGCTGATTTTTGACAAAAGAGATAACACCCCCCCATTACGTCATGCTTCAGAAATGTGGAAAATGGTCCGTTTTCAAATGTTTTATTTTTGAACGTCAGTTCACATTTGTAGGTGGATCATCAGTGTTAGAGCTAAAATTAGCATGTTTAAAGTGATTTTCATGCTTCCAGGGGCTCGGGAAGTGAAATAAATACCATTTGGAGGCATTTAATGTTCGAGCAAAAACGGCTGATTTTCGACAAAAGAGATAACACCCCCCCATTACGTCATGCTTCAGAAATGTGGAAAATGGTCCGTTTTCAAATGTTTTATTTTTGAACGTCAGTTCACATTTGTAGGTGGATCATCAGTGTTAGAGCTAAAATTAGCATGTTTAAAGTGATTTTCATGCTTCCAGGGGCTCGGGAAGTTAATTAAATACCATTTGGAGGCATTTAATGTTCGAGCAAAAACGGCTGATTTTCGACAAAAGAGATAACACCCCCCCATTACGTCATGCTTCAGAAATGTGGAAAATGGTCCGTTTTCAAATGTTTTATTTTTGAACGTCAGTTCACATTTGTAGGTGGATCATCAGTGTTAGAGCTAAAATTAGCATGTTTAAAGTGATTTTCATGCTTCCAGGGACTCGGGAAGTGAAATAAATACCATTTGGAGGCATTTAATGTTCGAGCAAAAACGGCTGATTTTCGACAAAAGAGATAACACCCCCCCATTACGTCATGCTTCAGAAATGTGGAAAATGGTCCGTTTTCAAATGTTTTATTTTTGAACGTCAGTTCACATTTGTAGGTGGATCATCAGTGTTAGAGCTAAAATTAGCATGTTTAAAGTGATTTTCATGCTTCCAGGGGCCCAAAACACAAGATTTATGGAATGGTTAAAAGTGCATGAAAATGGCCAATTTACTCACTCTGAGTTCTCAAAAAGGGTTTCTTCACCCCGGGAAGTTAATTAAATACCATTTGGAGGCATTTAATGTTCGAGCAAAAACGGCTGATTTTCGACAAAAGAGATAACACCCCCCCATTACGTCATGCTTCAGAAATGTGGAAAATGGTCCGTTTTCAAATGTTTTATTTTTGAACGTCAGTTCACATTTGTAGGTGGATCATCAGTGTTAGAGCTAAAATTAGCATGTTTAAAGTGATTTTCATGCTTCCAGGGGCTCGGGAAGTTAATTAAATACCATTTGGAGGCCTTTAATGTTCGAGCAAAAACGGCTGATTTTCGACAAAAGAGATAACACCCCCCCATTACGTCATGCTTCAGAAATGTGGAAAATGGTCCGTTTTCAAATGTTTTATTTTTGAACGTCAGTTCACATTTGTAGGTGGATCATCAGTGTTAGAGCTAAAATTTGCATGTTTAAAGTGATTTTCATGCTTCCAGGGGCCCAAAACACAAGATTCATGGAATGGTTAAAAGTGCATGAAAATGGCCAATTTACTCACTCTGAGTTCTCAAAAAGGGTTTCTTCACCCCGGGAAGTTAATTAAATACCATTTGGAGGCATTTAATGTTCGAGCAAAAACGGCTGATTTTCGACAAAAGAGATAACACCCCCCCATTACGTCATGCTTCAGAAATGTGGAAAATGGTCCGTTTTCAAATGTTTTATTTTTGAACGTCAGTTCACATTTGTAGGTGGATCATCAGTGTTAGAGCTAAAATTAGCATGTTTAAAGTGATTTTCATGCTTCCAGGGGCCCAAAACACAAGATTTATGGAATGGTTAAAAGTGCATGAAAATGGCCAATTTACTCACTCTGAGTTCTCAAAAAGGGTTTCTTCACCCCGGGAAGTTAATTAAATACCATTTGGAGGCATTTAATATTCGAGCAAAAACGGCTGATTTTCGACAAAAGAGATAACACCCCCCCATTACGTCATGCTTCAGAAATGTGGAAAATGGTCCGTTTTCAAATGTTTTATTTTTGAACGTCAGTTCACATTTGTAGGTGGATCATCAGTGTTAGAGCTAAAATTAGCATGTTTAAAGTGATTTTCATGCTTCCAGGGGCCCAAAACACAAGATTCATGGAATGGTTAAAAGTGCATGAAAATGGCCAATTTACTCACTCTGAGTTCTCAAAAAGGGTTTCTTCACCCCGGGAAGTTAATTAAATACCATTTGGAGGCATTTAATGTTCGAGCAAAAACGGCTGATTTTCGACAAAAGAGATAACACCCCCCCATTACGTCATGCTTCAGAAATGTGGAAAATGGTCCGTTTTCAAATGTTTTATTTTTGAACGTCAGTTCACATTTGTAGGTGGATCATCAGTGTTAGAGCTAAAATTAGCATGTTTAAAGTGATTTTCATGCTTCCAGGGGCCCAAAACACAAGATTTATGGAATGGTTAAAAGTGCATGAAAATGGCCAATTTACTCACTCTGAGTTCTCAAAAAGGGTTTCTTCACCCCGGGAAGTTAATTAAATACCATTTGGAGGCATTTAATATTCGAGCAAAAACGGCTGATTTTCGACAAAAGAGATAACACCCCCCCATTACGTCATGCTTCAGAAATGTGGAAAATGGTCCGTTTTCAAATGTTTTATTTTTGAACGTCAGTTCACATTTGTAGGTGGATCATCAGTGTTAGAGCTAAAATTAGCATGTTTAAAGTGATTTTCATGCTTCCAGGGGCCCAAAACACAAGATTTATGGAATGGTTAAAAGTGCATGAAAATGGCCAATTTACTCACTCTGAGTTCTCAAAAAGGGTTTCTTCACCCCGGGAAGTTAATTAAATACCATTTGGAGGCATTTAATGTTCGAGCAAAAACGGCTGATTTTCGACAAAAGAGATAACACCCCCCATTACGTCATGCTTCAGAAATGTGGAAAATGGTCCGTTTTCAAATGTTTTATTTTTGAACGTCAGTTCGCATTTGTAGGTGGATCATCAGTGTTAGAGCTAAAATTATCATGTTTAAAGTGATTTTCATGCTTCCAGGGACTCGGGAAGTTAATTAAATACCATTTGGAGGCATTTAATGTTCGAGCAAAAACGGCTGATTTTCGACAAAAGAGATAACACCCCCCCATTACGTCATGCTTCAGAAATGTGGAAAATGGTCCGTTTTTAAATGTTTTATTTTTGAACGTCAGTTCACATTTGTAGGTGGATCATCAGTGTTAGAGCAAAAATTAGCATGTTTAAAGTGATTTTCATGCTTCCAGGGGCCCAAAACACAAGATTTATGGAATGGTTAAAAGTGCATGAAAATGGCCAATTTACTCACTCTGAGTTCTCAAAAAGGGTTTCTTCACCCCGGGAAGTTAATTAAATACCATTTGGAGGCATTTAATGTTCGAGCAAAAACGGCTGATTTTCGACAAAAGAGATAACACCCCCCCATTACGTCATGCTTCAGAAATGTGGAAAATGGTCCGTTTTCAAATGTTTTATTTTTGAACGTCAGTTCACATTTGTAGGTGGATCATCAGTGTTAGAGCTAAAATTAGCATGTTTAAAGTGATTTTCATGCTTCCAGGGGCCCAAAACACAAGATTCATGGAATGGTTAAAAGTGCATGAAAATGGCCAATTTACTCACTCTGAGTTCTCAAAAAGGGTTTCTTCACCCCGGGAAGTTAATTAAATACCATTTGGAGGCATTTAATGTTCGAGCAAAAACGGCTGATTTTCGACAAAAGAGATAACACCCCCCCATTACGTCATGCTTCAGAAATGTGGAAAATGGTCCGTTTTCAAATGTTTTATTTTTGAACGTCAGTTCACATTTGTAGGTGGATCATCAGTGTTAGAGCTAAAATTAGCATGTTTAAAGTGATTTTCATGCTTCCAGGGGCTCGGGAAGTGAAATAAATACCATTTGGAGGCATTTAATGTTCGAGCAAAAACGGCTGATTTTCGACAAAAGAGATAACACCCCCCCCATTACGTCATGCTTCAGAAATGTGGAAAATGGTCCGTTTTCAAATGTTTTATTTTTGAACGTCAGTTCACATTTGTAGGTGGATCATCAGTGTTAGAGCTAAAATTAGCATGTTTAAAGTGATTTTCATGCTTCCAGGGGCTCGGGAAGTTAATTAAATACCATTTGGAGGCATTTAATGTTCGAGCAAAAACGGCTGATTTTCGACAAAAGAGATAACACCCCCCCATTACGTCATGCTTCAGAAATGTGGAAAATGGTCCGTTTTCAAATGTTTTATTTTTGAACGTCAGTTCACATTTGTAGGTGGATCATCAGTGTTAGAGCTAAAATTAGCATGTTTAAAGTGATTTTCATGCTTCCAGGGGCTCGGGAAGTTAATTAAATACCATTTGGAGGCATTTAATGTTCGAGCAAAAACGGCTGATTTTCGACAAAAGAGATAACACCCCCCCATTACGTCATGCTTCAGAAATGTGGAAAATGGTCCGTTTTCAAATGTTTTATTTTTGAACGTCAGTTCACATTTGTAGGTGGATCATCAGTGTTAGAGCTAAAATTAGCATGTTTAAAGTGATTTTCATGCTTCCAGGGGCCCAAAATACAAGATTTATGGAATGGTTAAAAGTGCATGAAAATGGCCAATTTACTCACTCTGAGTTCTCAAAAAGGGTTTCTTCACCCCGGGAAGTTAATTAAATACCATTTGGAGGCATTTAATGTTCGAGCAAAAACGGCTGATTTTCGACAAAAGAGATAACACCCCCCCCATTACGTCATGCTTCAGAAATGTGGAAAATGGTCCGTTTTCAAATGTTTTATTTTTGAACGTCAGTTCACATTTGTAGGTGGATCATCAGTGTTAGAGCTAAAATTAGCATGTTTAAAGTGATTTTCATGCTTTCAGGGGCCCAAAACACAAGATTTATGGAATGGTTAAAAGTGCATGAAAATGGCCAATTTACTCACTCTGAGTTCTCAAAAAGGGTTTCTTCACCCCGGGAAGTTAATTAAATACCATTTGGAGGCATTTAATGTTCGAGCAAAAACGGCTGATTTTTGACAAAAGAGATAACACCCCCCCATTACGTCATGCTTCAGAAATGTGGAAAATGGTCCGTTTTCAAATGTTTTATTTTTGAACGTCAGTTCACATTTGTAGGTGGATCATCAGTGTTAGAGCTAAAATTAGCATGTTTAAAGTGATTTTCATGCTTCCAGGGGCTCGGGAAGTGAAATAAATACCATTTGGAGGCATTTAATGTTCGAGCAAAAACGGCTGATTTTCGACAAAAGAGATAACACCCCCCCATTACGTCATGCTTCAGAAATGTGGAAAATGGTCCGTTTTCAAATGTTTTATTTTTGAACGTCAGTTCACATTTGTAGGTGGATCATCAGTGTTAGAGCTAAAATTAGCATGTTTAAAGTGATTTTCATGCTTCCAGGGGCTCGGGAAGTTAATTAAATACCATTTGGAGGCATTTAATGTTCGAGCAAAAACGGCTGATTTTCGACAAAAGAGATAACACCCCCCCATTACGTCATGCTTCAGAAATGTGGAAAATGGTCCGTTTTCAAATGTTTTATTTTTGAACGTCAGTTCACATTTGTAGGTGGATCATCAGTGTTAGAGCTAAAATTAGCATGTTTAAAGTGATTTTCATGCTTCCAGGGACTCGGGAAGTGAAATAAATACCATTTGGAGGCATTTAATGTTCGAGCAAAAACGGCTGATTTTCGACAAAAGAGATAACACCCCCCCATTACGTCATGCTTCAGAAATGTGGAAAATGGTCCGTTTTCAAATGTTTTATTTTTGAACGTCAGTTCACATTTGTAGGTGGATCATCAGTGTTAGAGCTAAAATTAGCATGTTTAAAGTGATTTTCATGCTTCCAGGGGCCCAAAACACAAGATTTATGGAATGGTTAAAAGTGCATGAAAATGGCCAATTTACTCACTCTGAGTTCTCAAAAAGGGTTTCTTCACCCCGGGAAGTTAATTAAATACCATTTGGAGGCATTTAATGTTCGAGCAAAAACGGCTGATTTTCGACAAAAGAGATAACACCCCCCCATTACGTCATGCTTCAGAAATGTGGAAAATGGTCCGTTTTCAAATGTTTTATTTTTGAACGTCAGTTCACATTTGTAGGTGGATCATCAGTGTTAGAGCTAAAATTAGCATGTTTAAAGTGATTTTCATGCTTCCAGGGGCTCGGGAAGTTAATTAAATACCATTTGGAGGCCTTTAATGTTCGAGCAAAAACGGCTGATTTTCGACAAAAGAGATAACACCCCCCCATTACGTCATGCTTCAGAAATGTGGAAAATGGTCCGTTTTCAAATGTTTTATTTTTGAACGTCAGTTCACATTTGTAGGTGGATCATCAGTGTTAGAGCTAAAATTTGCATGTTTAAAGTGATTTTCATGCTTCCAGGGGCCCAAAACACAAGATTCATGGAATGGTTAAAAGTGCATGAAAATGGCCAATTTACTCACTCTGAGTTCTCAAAAAGGGTTTCTTCACCCCGGGAAGTTAATTAAATACCATTTGGAGGCATTTAATGTTCGAGCAAAAACGGCTGATTTTCGACAAAAGAGATAACACCCCCCCATTACGTCATGCTTCAGAAATGTGGAAAATGGTCCGTTTTCAAATGTTTTATTTTTGAACGTCAGTTCACATTTGTAGGTGGATCATCAGTGTTAGAGCTAAAATTAGCATGTTTAAAGTGATTTTCATGCTTCCAGGGGCCCAAAACACAAGATTTATGGAATGGTTAAAAGTGCATGAAAATGGCCAATTTACTCACTCTGAGTTCTCAAAAAGGGTTTCTTCACCCCGGGAAGTTAATTAAATACCATTTGGAGGCATTTAATATTCGAGCAAAAACGGCTGATTTTCGACAAAAGAGATAACACCCCCCCATTACGTCATGCTTCAGAAATGTGGAAAATGGTCCGTTTTCAAATGTTTTATTTTTGAACGTCAGTTCACATTTGTAGGTGGATCATCAGTGTTAGAGCTAAAATTAGCATGTTTAAAGTGATTTTCATGCTTCCAGGGGCCCAAAACACAAGATTCATGGAATGGTTAAAAGTGCATGAAAATGGCCAATTTACTCACTCTGAGTTCTCAAAAAGGGTTTCTTCACCCCGGGAAGTTAATTAAATACCATTTGGAGGCATTTAATGTTCGAGCAAAAACGGCTGATTTTCGACAAAAGAGATAACACCCCCCCATTACGTCATGCTTCAGAAATGTGGAAAATTGTCCGTTTTCAAATGTTTTATTTTTGAACGTCAGTTCACATTTGTAGGTGGATCATCAGTGTTAGAGCTAAAATTAGCATGTTTAAAGTGATTTTCATGCTTCCAGGGGCCCAAAACACAAGATTTATGGAATGGTTAAAAGTGCATGAAAATGGCCAATTTACTCACTCTGAGTTCTCAAAAAGGGTTTCTTCACCCCGGGAAGTTAATTAAATACCATTTGGAGGCATTTAATATTCGAGCAAAAATGGCTGATTTTCGACAAAAGAGATAACACCCCCCCATTACGTCATGCTTCAGAAATGTGGAAAATGGTCCGTTTTCAAATGTTTTATTTTTGAACGTCAGTTCACATTTGTAGGTGGATCATCAGTGTTAGAGCTAAAATTAGCATGTTTAAAGTGATTTTCATGCTTCCAGGGGCCCAAAACACAAGATTTATGGAATGGTTAAAAGTGCATGAAAATGGCCAATTTACTCACTCTGAGTTCTCAAAAAGGGTTTCTTCACCCCGGGAAGTTAATTAAATACCATTTGGAGGCATTTAATGTTCGAGCAAAAACGGCTGATTTTCGACAAAAGAGATAACACCCCCCATTACGTCATGCTTCAGAAATGTGGAAAATGGTCCGTTTTCAAATGTTTTATTTTTGAACGTCAGTTCACATTTGTAGGTGGATCATCAGTGTTAGAGCTAAAATTATCATGTTTAAAGTGATTTTCATGCTTCCAGGGACTCGGGAAGTTAATTAAATACCATTTGGAGGCATTTAATGTTCGAGCAAAAACGGCTGATTTTCGACAAAAGAGATAACACCCCCCCATTACGTCATGCTTCAGAAATGTGGAAAATGGTCCGTTTTTAAATGTTTTATTTTTGAACGTCAGTTCACATTTGTAGGTGGATCATCAGTGTTAGAGCTAAAATTAGCATGTTTAAAGTGATTTTCATGCTTCCAGGGGCCCAAAACACAAGATTTATGGAATGGTTAAAAGTGCATGAAAATGGCAAATTTACTCACTCTGAGTTCTCAAAAAGGGTTTCTTCACCCCGGGAAGTTAATTAAATACCATTTGGAGGCATTTAATGTTCGAGCAAAAACGGCTGATTTTCGACAAAAGAGATAACACCCCCCCATTACGTCATGCTTCAGAAATGTGGAAAATGGTCCGTTTTCAAATGTTTTATTTTTGAACGTCAGTTCACATTTGTAGGTGGATCATCAGTGTTAGAGCTAAAATTAGCATGTTTAAAGTGATTTTCATGCTTCCAGGGGCTCGGGAAGTTAATTAAATACCATTTGGAGGCCTTTAATGTTCGAGCAAAAACGGCTGATTTTCGACAAAAGAGATAACACCCCCCCATTACGTCATGCTTCAGAAATGTGGAAAATGGTCCGTTTTCAAATGTTTTATTTTTGAACGTCAGTTCACATTTGTAGGTGGATCATCAGTGTTAGAGCTAAAATTAGCATGTTTAAAGTGATTTTCATGCTTCCAGGGGCCCAAAACACAAGATTCATGGAATGGTTAAAAGTGCATGAAAATGGCCAATTTACTCACTCTGAGTTCTCAAAAAGGGTTTCTTCACCCCGGGAAGTTAATTAAATACCATTTGGAGGCATTTAATGTTCGAGCAAAAACGGCTGATTTTCGACAAAAGAGATAACACCCCCCCATTACGTCATGCTTCAGAAATGTGGAAAATGGTCCGTTTTCAAATGTTTTATTTTTGAACGTCAGTTCACATTTGTAGGTGGATCATCAGTGTTAGAGCTAAAATTAGCATGTTTAAAGTGATTTTCATGCTTCCAGGGGCTCGGGAAGTTAATTAAATACCATTTGGAGGCATTTAATGTTCGAGCAAAAACGGCTGATTTTCGACAAAAGAGATAACACCCCCCCATTACGTCATGCTTCAGAAATGTGGAAAATGGTCCGTTTTCAAATGTTTTATTTTTGAACGTCAGTTCACATTTGTAGGTGGATCATCAGTGTTAGAGCTAAAATTAGCATGTTTAAAGTGATTTTCATGCTTCCAGGGGCTCGGGAAGTTAATTAAATACCATTTGGAGGCATTTAATGTTCGAGCAAAAACGGCTGATTTTCGACAAAAGAGATAACACCCCCCCATTACGTCATGCTTCAGAAATGTGGAAAATGGTCCGTTTTCAAATGTTTTATTTTTGAACGTCAGTTCACATTTGTAGGTGGATCATCAGTGTTAGAGCTAAAATTAGCATGTTTAAAGTGATTTTCATGCTTCCAGGGGCTCGGGAAGTGAAATAAATACCATTTGGAGGCATTTAATGTTCGAGCAAAAACGGCTGATTTTCGACAAAAGAGATAACACCCCCCCATTACGTCATGCTTCAGAAATGTGGAAAATGGTCCGTTTTCAAATGTTTTATTTTTGAACGTCAGTTCACATTTGTAGGTGGATCATCAGTGTTAGAGCTAAAATTAGCATGTTTAAAGTGATTTTCATGCTTCCAGGGGCTCGGGAAGTTAATTAAATACCATTTGGAGGCATTTAATGTTCGAGCAAAAACGGCTGATTTTCGACAAAAGAGATAACACCCCCCCATTACGTCATGCTTCAGAAATGTGGAAAATGGTCCGTTTTCAAATGTTTTATTTTTGAACGTCAGTTCACATTTGTAGGTGGATCATCAGTGTTAGAGCTAAAATTAGCATGTTTAAAGTGATTTTCATGCTTCCAGGGACTCGGGAAGTGAAATAAATACCATTTGGAGGCATTTAATGTTCGAGCAAAAACGGCTGATTTTCGACAAAAGAGATAACACCCCCCCATTACGTCATGCTTCAGAAATGTGGAAAATGGTCCGTTTTCAAATGTTTTATTTTTGAACGTCAGTTCACATTTGTAGGTGGATCATCAGTGTTAGAGCTAAAATTAGCATGTTTAAAGTGATTTTCATGCTTCCAGGGGCCCAAAACACAAGATTTATGGAATGGTTAAAAGTGCATGAAAATGGCCAATTTACTCACTCTGAGTTCTCAAAAAGGGTTTCTTCACCCCGGGAAGTTAATTAAATACCATTTGGAGGCATTTAATGTTCGAGCAAAAACGGCTGATTTTCGACAAAAGAGATAACACCCCCCCATTACGTCATGCTTCAGAAATGTGGAAAATGGTCCGTTTTCAAATGTTTTATTTTTGAACGTCAGTTCACATTTGTAGGTGGATCATCAGTGTTAGAGCTAAAATTAGCATGTTTAAAGTGATTTTCATGCTTCCAGGGGCTCGGGAAGTTAATTAAATACCATTTGGAGGCCTTTAATGTTCGAGCAAAAACGGCTGATTTTCGACAAAAGAGATAACACCCCCCATTACGTCATGCTTCAGAAATGTGGAAAATGGTCCGTTTTCAAATGTTTTATTTTTGAACGTCAGTTCACATTTGTAGGTGGATCATCAGTGTTAGAGCTAAAATTTGCATGTTTAAAGTGATTTTCATGCTTCCAGGGGCCCAAAACACAAGATTCATGGAATGGTTAAAAGTGCATGAAAATGGCCAATTTACTCACTCTGAGTTCTCAAAAAGGGTTTCTTCACCCCGGGAAGTTAATTAAATACCATTTGGAGGCATTTAATGTTCGAGCAAAAACGGCTGATTTTCGACAAAAGAGATAACACCCCCCCATTACGTCATGCTTCAGAAATGTGGAAAATGGTCCGTTTTCAAATGTTTTATTTTTGAACGTCAGTTCACATTTGTAGGTGGATCATCAGTGTTAGAGCTAAAATTAGCATGTTTAAAGTGATTTTCATGCTTCCAGGGGCCCAAAACACAAGATTTATGGAATGGTTAAAAGTGCATGAAAATGGCCAATTTACTCACTCTGAGTTCTCAAAAAGGGTTTCTTCACCCCGGGAAGTTAATTAAATACCATTTGGAGGCATTTAATATTCGAGCAAAAACGGCTGATTTTCGACAAAAGAGATAACACCCCCCCATTACGTCATGCTTCAGAAATGTGGAAAATGGTCCGTTTTCAAATGTTTTATTTTTGAACGTCAGTTCACATTTGTAGGTGGATCATCAGTGTTAGAGCTAAAATTAGCATGTTTAAAGTGATTTTCATGCTTCCAGGGGCCCAAAACACAAGATTCATGGAATGGTTAAAAGTGCATGAAAATGGCCAATTTACTCACTCTGAGTTCTCAAAAAGGGTTTCTTCACCCCGGGAAGTTAATTAAATACCATTTGGAGGCATTTAATGTTCGAGCAAAAACGGCTGATTTTCGACAAAAGAGATAACACCCCCCCATTACGTCATGCTTCAGAAATGTGGAAAATGGTCCGTTTTCAAATGTTTTATTTTTGAACGTCAGTTCACATTTGTAGGTGGATCATCAGTGTTAGAGCTAAAATTAGCATGTTTAAAGTGATTTTCATGCTTCCAGGGGCCCAAAACACAAGATTTATGGAATGGTTAAAAGTGCATGAAAATGGCCAATTTACTCACTCTGAGTTCTCAAAAAGGGTTTCTTCACCCCGGGAAGTTAATTAAATACCATTTGGAGGCATTTAATATTCGAGCAAAAACGGCTGATTTTCGACAAAAGAGATAACACCCCCCCATTACGTCATGCTTCAGAAATGTGGAAAATGGTCCGTTTTCAAATGTTTTATTTTTGAACGTCAGTTCACATTTGTAGGTGGATCATCAGTGTTAGAGCTAAAATTAGCATGTTTAAAGTGATTTTCATGCTTCCAGGGGCCCAAAACACAAGATTTATGGAATGGTTAAAAGTGCATGAAAATGGCCAATTTACTCACTCTGAGTTCTCAAAAAGGGTTTCTTCACCCCGGGAAGTTAATTAAATACCATTTGGAGGCATTTAATGTTCGAGCAAAAACGGCTGATTTTCGACAAAAGAGATAACACCCCCCATTACGTCATGCTTCAGAAATGTGGAAAATGGTCCGTTTTCAAATGTTTTATTTTTGAACGTCAGTTCACATTTGTAGGTGGATCATCAGTGTTAGAGCTAAAATTATCATGTTTAAAGTGATTTTCATGCTTCCAGGGACTCGGGAAGTTAATTAAATACCATTTGGAGGCATTTAATGTTCGAGCAAAAACGGCTGATTTTCGACAAAAGAGATAACACCCCCCCATTACGTCATGCTTCAGAAATGTGGAAAATGGTCCGTTTTTAAATGTTTTATTTTTGAACGTCAGTTCACATTTGTAGGTGGATCATCAGTGTTAGAGCTAAAATTAGCATGTTTAAAGTGATTTTCATGCTTCCAGGGGCCCAAAACACAAGATTTATGGAATGGTTAAAAGTGCATGAAAATGGCCAATTTACTCACTCTGAGTTCTCAAAAAGGGTTTCTTCACCCCGGGAAGTTAATTAAATACCATTTGGAGGCATTTAATGTTCGAGCAAAAACGGCTGATTTTCGACAAAAGAGATAACACCCCCCCATTACGTCATGCTTCAGAAATGTGGAAAATGGTCCGTTTTCAAATGTTTTATTTTTGAACGTCAGTTCACATTTGTAGGTGGATCATCAGTGTTAGAGCTAAAATTAGCATGTTTAAAGTGATTTTCATGCTTCCAGGGGCTCGGGAAGTTAATTAAATACCATTTGGAGGCCTTTAATGTTCGAGCAAAAACGGCTGATTTTCGACAAAAGAGATAACACCCCCCCATTACGTCATGCTTCAGAAATGTGGAAAATGGTCCGTTTTCAAATGTTTTATTTTTGAACGTCAGTTCACATTTGTAGGTGGATCATCAGTGTTAGAGCTAAAATTAGCATGTTTAAAGTGATTTTCATGCTTCCAGGGGCCCAAAACACAAGATTCATGGAATGGTTAAAAGTGCATGAAAATGGCCAATTTACTCACTCTGAGTTCTCAAAAAGGGTTTCTTCACCCCGGGAAGTTAATTAAATACCATTTGGAGGCATTTAATGTTCGAGCAAAAACGGCTGATTTTCGACAAAAGAGATAACACCCCCCCATTACGTCATGCTTCAGAAATGTGGAAAATGGTCCGTTTTCAAATGTTTTATTTTTGAACGTCAGTTCACATTTGTAGGTGGATCATCAGTGTTAGAGCTAAAATTAGCATGTTTAAAGTGATTTTCATGCTTCCAGGGGCTCGGGAAGTGAAATAAATACCATTTGGAGGCATTTAATGTTCGAGCAAAAACGGCTGATTTTCGACAAAAGAGATAACACCCCCCCCATTACGTCATGCTTCAGAAATGTGGAAAATGGTCCGTTTTCAAATGTTTTATTTTTGAACGTCAGTTCACATTTGTAGGTGGATCATCAGTGTTAGAGCTAAAATTAGCATGTTTAAAGTGATTTTCATGCTTCCAGGGGCTCGGGAAGTTAATTAAATACCATTTGGAGGCATTTAATGTTCGAGCAAAAACGGCTGATTTTCGACAAAAGAGATAACACCCCCCCATTACGTCATGCTTCAGAAATGTGGAAAATGGTCCGTTTTCAAATGTTTTATTTTTGAACGTCAGTTCACATTTGTAGGTGGATCATCAGTGTTAGAGCTAAAATTAGCATGTTTAAAGTGATTTTCATGCTTCCAGGGGCTCGGGAAGTTAATTAAATACCATTTGGAGGCATTTAATGTTCGAGCAAAAACGGCTGATTTTCGACAAAAGAGATAACACCCCCCCATTACGTCATGCTTCAGAAATGTGGAAAATGGTCCGTTTTCAAATGTTTTATTTTTGAACGTCAGTTCACATTTGTAGGTGGATCATCAGTGTTAGAGCTAAAATTAGCATGTTTAAAGTGATTTTCATGCTTCCAGGGGCCCAAAATACAAGATTTATGGAATGGTTAAAAGTGCATGAAAATGGCCAATTTACTCACTCTGAGTTCTCAAAAAGGGTTTCTTCACCCCGGGAAGTTAATTAAATACCATTTGGAGGCATTTAATGTTCGAGCAAAAACGGCTGATTTTCGACAAAAGAGATAACACCCCCCCATTACGTCATGCTTCAGAAATGTGGAAAATGGTCCGTTTTCAAATGTTTTATTTTTGAACGTCAGTTCACATTTGTAGGTGGATCATCAGTGTTAGAGCTAAAATTAGCATGTTTAAAGTGATTTTCATGCTTTCAGGGGCCCAAAACACAAGATTTATGGAATGGTTAAAAGTGCATGAAAATGGCCAATTTACTCACTCTGAGTTCTCAAAAAGGGTTTCTTCACCCCGGGAAGTTAATTAAATACCATTTGGAGGCATTTAATGTTCGAGCAAAAACGGCTGATTTTTGACAAAAGAGATAACACCCCCCCATTACGTCATGCTTCAGAAATGTGGAAAATGGTCCGTTTTCAAATGTTTTATTTTTGAACGTCAGTTCACATTTGTAGGTGGATCATCAGTGTTAGAGCTAAAATTAGCATGTTTAAAGTGATTTTCATGCTTCCAGGGGCTCGGGAAGTGAAATAAATACCATTTGGAGGCATTTAATGTTCGAGCAAAAACGGCTGATTTTCGACAAAAGAGATAACACCCCCCCATTACGTCATGCTTCAGAAATGTGGAAAATGGTCCGTTTTCAAATGTTTTATTTTTGAACGTCAGTTCACATTTGTAGGTGGATCATCAGTGTTAGAGCTAAAATTAGCATGTTTAAAGTGATTTTCATGCTTCCAGGGGCTCGGGAAGTTAATTAAATACCATTTGGAGGCATTTAATGTTCGAGCAAAAACGGCTGATTTTCGACAAAAGAGATAACACCCCCCCATTACGTCATGCTTCAGAAATGTGGAAAATGGTCCGTTTTCAAATGTTTTATTTTTGAACGTCAGTTCACATTTGTAGGTGGATCATCAGTGTTAGAGCTAAAATTAGCATGTTTAAAGTGATTTTCATGCTTCCAGGGACTCGGGAAGTGAAATAAATACCATTTGGAGGCATTTAATGTTCGAGCAAAAACGGCTGATTTTCGACAAAAGAGATAACACCCCCCCATTACGTCATGCTTCAGAAATGTGGAAAATGGTCCGTTTTCAAATGTTTTATTTTTGAACGTCAGTTCACATTTGTAGGTGGATCATCAGTGTTAGAGCTAAAATTAGCATGTTTAAAGTGATTTTCATGCTTCCAGGGGCCCAAAACACAAGATTTATGGAATGGTTAAAAGTGCATGAAAATGGCCAATTTACTCACTCTGAGTTCTCAAAAAGGGTTTCTTCACCCCGGGAAGTTAATTAAATACCATTTGGAGGCATTTAATGTTCGAGCAAAAACGGCTGATTTTCGACAAAAGAGATAACACCCCCCCATTACGTCATGCTTCAGAAATGTGGAAAATGGTCCGTTTTCAAATGTTTTATTTTTGAACGTCAGTTCACATTTGTAGGTGGATCATCAGTGTTAGAGCTAAAATTAGCATGTTTAAAGTGATTTTCATGCTTCCAGGGGCTCGGGAAGTTAATTAAATACCATTTGGAGGCCTTTAATGTTCGAGCAAAAACGGCTGATTTTCGACAAAAGAGATAACACCCCCCCATTACGTCATGCTTCAGAAATGTGGAAAATGGTCCGTTTTCAAATGTTTTATTTTTGAACGTCAGTTCACATTTGTAGGTGGATCATCAGTGTTAGAGCTAAAATTTGCATGTTTAAAGTGATTTTCATGCTTCCAGGGGCCCAAAACACAAGATTCATGGAATGGTTAAAAGTGCATGAAAATGGCCAATTTACTCACTCTGAGTTCTCAAAAAGGGTTTCTTCACCCCGGGAAGTTAATTAAATACCATTTGGAGGCATTTAATGTTCGAGCAAAAACGGCTGATTTTCGACAAAAGAGATAACACCCCCCCATTACGTCATGCTTCAGAAATGTGGAAAATGGTCCGTTTTCAAATGTTTTATTTTTGAACGTCAGTTCACATTTGTAGGTGGATCATCAGTGTTAGAGCTAAAATTAGCATGTTTAAAGTGATTTTCATGCTTCCAGGGGCCCAAAACACAAGATTTATGGAATGGTTAAAAGTGCATGAAAATGGCCAATTTACTCACTCTGAGTTCTCAAAAAGGGTTTCTTCACCCCGGGAAGTTAATTAAATACCATTTGGAGGCATTTAATATTCGAGCAAAAACGGCTGATTTTCGACAAAAGAGATAACACCCCCCCATTACGTCATGCTTCAGAAATGTGGAAAATGGTCCGTTTTCAAATGTTTTATTTTTGAACGTCAGTTCACATTTGTAGGTGGATCATCAGTGTTAGAGCTAAAATTAGCATGTTTAAAGTGATTTTCATGCTTCCAGGGGCCCAAAACACAAGATTCATGGAATGGTTAAAAGTGCATGAAAATGGCCAATTTACTCACTCTGAGTTCTCAAAAAGGGTTTCTTCACCCCGGGAAGTTAATTAAATACCATTTGGAGGCATTTAATGTTCGAGCAAAAACGGCTGATTTTCGACAAAAGAGATAACACCCCCCCATTACGTCATGCTTCAGAAATGTGGAAAATTGTCCGTTTTCAAATGTTTTATTTTTGAACGTCAGTTCACATTTGTAGGTGGATCATCAGTGTTAGAGCTAAAATTAGCATGTTTAAAGTGATTTTCATGCTTCCAGGGGCCCAAAACACAAGATTTATGGAATGGTTAAAAGTGCATGAAAATGGCCAATTTACTCACTCTGAGTTCTCAAAAAGGGTTTCTTCACCCCGGGAAGTTAATTAAATACCATTTGGAGGCATTTAATATTCGAGCAAAAACGGCTGATTTTCGACAAAAGAGATAACACCCCCCCATTACGTCATGCTTCAGAAATGTGGAAAATGGTCCGTTTTCAAATGTTTTATTTTTGAACGTCAGTTCACATTTGTAGGTGGATCATCAGTGTTAGAGCTAAAATTAGCATGTTTAAAGTGATTTTCATGCTTCCAGGGGCCCAAAACACAAGATTTATGGAATGGTTAAAAGTGCATGAAAATGGCCAATTTACTCACTCTGAGTTCTCAAAAAGGGTTTCTTCACCCCGGGAAGTTAATTAAATACCATTTGGAGGCATTTAATGTTCGAGCAAAAACGGCTGATTTTCGACAAAAGAGATAACACCCCCCATTACGTCATGCTTCAGAAATGTGGAAAATGGTCCGTTTTCAAATGTTTTATTTTTGAACGTCAGTTCACATTTGTAGGTGGATCATCAGTGTTAGAGCTAAAATTATCATGTTTAAAGTGATTTTCATGCTTCCAGGGACTCGGGAAGTTAATTAAATACCATTTGGAGGCATTTAATGTTCGAGCAAAAACGGCTGATTTTCGACAAAAGAGATAACACCCCCCCATTACGTCATGCTTCAGAAATGTGGAAAATGGTCCGTTTTTAAATGTTTTATTTTTGAACGTCAGTTCACATTTGTAGGTGGATCATCAGTGTTAGAGCTAAAATTAGCATGTTTAAAGTGATTTTCATGCTTCCAGGGGCCCAAAACACAAGATTTATGGAATGGTTAAAAGTGCATGAAAATGGCCAATTTACTCACTCTGAGTTCTCAAAAAGGGTTTCTTCACCCCGGGAAGTTAATTAAATACCATTTGGAGGCATTTAATGTTCGAGCAAAAACGGCTGATTTTCGACAAAAGAGATAACACCCCCCCATTACGTCATGCTTCAGAAATGTGGAAAATGGTCCGTTTTCAAATGTTTTATTTTTGAACGTCAGTTCACATTTGTAGGTGGATCATCAGTGTTAGAGCTAAAATTAGCATGTTTAAAGTGATTTTCATGCTTCCAGGGGCTCGGGAAGTTAATTAAATACCATTTGGAGGCCTTTAATGTTCGAGCAAAAACGGCTGATTTTCGACAAAAGAGATAACACCCCCCCATTACGTCATGCTTCAGAAATGTGGAAAATGGTCCGTTTTCAAATGTTTTATTTTTGAACGTCAGTTCACATTTGTAGGTGGATCATCAGTGTTAGAGCTAAAATTAGCATGTTTAAAGTGATTTTCATGCTTCCAGGGGCCCAAAACACAAGATTCATGGAATGGTTAAAAGTGCATGAAAATGGCCAATTTACTCACTCTGAGTTCTCAAAAAGGGTTTCTTCACCCCGGGAAGTTAATTAAATACCATTTGGAGGCATTTAATGTTCGAGCAAAAACGGCTGATTTTCGACAAAAGAGATAACACCCCCCCATTACGTCATGCTTCAGAAATGTGGAAAATGGTCCGTTTTCAAATGTTTTATTTTTGAACGTCAGTTCACATTTGTAGGTGGATCATCAGTGTTAGAGCTAAAATTAGCATGTTTAAAGTGATTTTCATGCTTCCAGGGGCTCGGGAAGTGAAATAAATACCATTTGGAGGCATTTAATGTTCGAGCAAAAACGGCTGATTTTCGACAAAAGAGATAACACCCCCCCCATTACGTCATGCTTCAGAAATGTGGAAAATGGTCCGTTTTCAAATGTTTTATTTTTGAACGTCAGTTCACATTTGTAGGTGGATCATCAGTGTTAGAGCTAAAATTAGCATGTTTAAAGTGATTTTCATGCTTCCAGGGGCTCGGGAAGTTAATTAAATACCATTTGGAGGCATTTAATGTTCGAGCAAAAACGGCTGATTTTCGACAAAAGAGATAACACCCCCCCATTACGTCATGCTTCAGAAATGTGGAAAATGGTCCGTTTTCAAATGTTTTATTTTTGAACGTCAGTTCACATTTGTAGGTGGATCATCAGTGTTAGAGCTAAAATTAGCATGTTTAAAGTGATTTTCATGCTTCCAGGGGCTCGGGAAGTTAATTAAATACCATTTGGAGGCATTTAATGTTCGAGCAAAAACGGCTGATTTTCGACAAAAGAGATAACACCCCCCCATTACGTCATGCTTCAGAAATGTGGAAAATGGTCCGTTTTCAAATGTTTTATTTTTGAACGTCAGTTCACATTTGTAGGTGGATCATCAGTGTTAGAGCTAAAATTAGCATGTTTAAAGTGATTTTCATGCTTCCAGGGGCCCAAAATACAAGATTTATGGAATGGTTAAAAGTGCATGAAAATGGCCAATTTACTCACTCTGAGTTCTCAAAAAGGGTTTCTTCACCCCGGGAAGTTAATTAAATACCATTTGGAGGCATTTAATGTTCGAGCAAAAACGGCTGATTTTCGACAAAAGAGATAACACCCCCCCATTACGTCATGCTTCAGAAATGTGGAAAATGGTCCGTTTTCAAATGTTTTATTTTTGAACGTCAGTTCACATTTGTAGGTGGATCATCAGTGTTAGAGCTAAAATTAGCATGTTTAAAGTGATTTTCATGCTTTCAGGGGCCCAAAACACAAGATTTATGGAATGGTTAAAAGTGCATGAAAATGGCCAATTTACTCACTCTGAGTTCTCAAAAAGGGTTTCTTCACCCCGGGAAGTTAATTAAATACCATTTGGAGGCATTTAATGTTCGAGCAAAAACGGCTGATTTTTGACAAAAGAGATAACACCCCCCCATTACGTCATGCTTCAGAAATGTGGAAAATGGTCCGTTTTCAAATGTTTTATTTTTGAACGTCAGTTCACGTTTGTAGGTGGATCATCAGTGTTAGAGCTAAAATTAGCATGTTTAAAGTGATTTTCATGCTTCCAGGGGCTCGGGAAGTGAAATAAATACCATTTGGAGGCATTTAATGTTCGAGCAAAAACGGCTGATTTTCGACAAAAGAGATAACACCCCCCCATTACGTCATGCTTCAGAAATGTGGAAAATGGTCCGTTTTCAAATGTTTTATTTTTGAACGTCAGTTCACATTTGTAGGTGGATCATCAGTGTTAGAGCTAAAATTAGCATGTTTAAAGTGATTTTCATGCTTCCAGGGGCTCGGGAAGTTAATTAAATACCATTTGGAGGCATTTAATGTTCGAGCAAAAACGGCTGATTTTCGACAAAAGAGATAACACCCCCCCATTACGTCATGCTTCAGAAATGTGGAAAATGGTCCGTTTTCAAATGTTTTATTTTTGAACGTCAGTTCACATTTGTAGGTGGATCATCAGTGTTAGAGCTAAAATTAGCATGTTTAAAGTGATTTTCATGCTTCCAGGGACTCGGGAAGTGAAATAAATACCATTTGGAGGCATTTAATGTTCGAGCAAAAACGGCTGATTTTCGACAAAAGAGATAACACCCCCCCATTACGTCATGCTTCAGAAATGTGGAAAATGGTCCGTTTTCAAATGTTTTATTTTTGAACGTCAGTTCACATTTGTAGGTGGATCATCAGTGTTAGAGCTAAAATTAGCATGTTTAAAGTGATTTTCATGCTTCCAGGGGCTCGGGAAGTTAATTAAATACCATTTGGAGGCCTTTAATGTTCGAGCAAAAACGGCTGATTTTCGACAAAAGAGATAACACCCCCCCATTACGTCATGCTTCAGAAATGTGGAAAATGGTCCGTTTTCAAATGTTTTATTTTTGAACGTCAGTTCACATTTGTAGGTGGATCATCAGTGTTAGAGCTAAAATTAGCATGTTTAAAGTGATTTTCATGCTTCCAGGGGCCCAAAACACAAGATTCATGGAATGGTTAAAAGTGCATGAAAATGGCCAATTTACTCACTCTGAGTTCTCAAAAAGGGTTTCTTCACCCCGGGAAGTTAATTAAATACCATTTGGAGGCATTTAATGTTCGAGCAAAAACGGCTGATTTTCGACAAAAGAGATAACACCCCCCCATTACGTCATGCTTCAGAAATGTGGAAAATGGTCCGTTTTCAAATGTTTTATTTTTGAACGTCAGTTCACATTTGTAGGTGGATCATCAGTGTTAGAGCTAAAATTAGCATGTTTAAAGTGATTTTCATGCTTCCAGGGGCCCAAAACACAAGATTTATGGAATGGTTAAAAGTGCATGAAAATGGCCAATTTACTCACTCTGAGTTCTCAAAAAGGGTTTCTTCACCCCGGGAAGTTAATTAAATACCATTTGGAGGCATTTAATATTCGAGCAAAAACGGCTGATTTTCGACAAAAGAGATAACACCCCCCCATTACGTCATGCTTCAGAAATGTGGAAAATGGTCCGTTTTCAAATGTTTTATTTTTGAACGTCAGTTCACATTTGTAGGTGGATCATCAGTGTTAGAGCTAAAATTAGCATGTTTAAAGTGATTTTCATGCTTCCAGGGGCCCAAAACACAAGATTCATGGAATGGTTAAAAGTGCATGAAAATGGCCAATTTACTCACTCTGGGTTCTCAAAAAGGGTTTCTTCACCCCGGGAAGTTAATTAAATACCATTTGGAGGCATTTAATGTTCGAGCAAAAACGGCTGATTTTCGACAAAAGAGATAACACCCCCCCATTACGTCATGCTTCAGAAATGTGGAAAATGGTCCGTTTTCAAATGTTTTATTTTTGAACGTCAGTTCACATTTGTAGGTGGATCATCAGTGTTAGAGCTAAAATTAGCATGTTTAAAGTGATTTTCATGCTTCCAGGGGCCCAAAACACAAGATTTATGGAATGGTTAAAAGTGCATGAAAATGGCCAATTTACTCACTCTGAGTTCTCAAAAAGGGTTTCTTCACCCCGGGAAGTTAATTAAATACCATTTGGAGGCATTTAATATTCGAGCAAAAACGGCTGATTTTCGACAAAAGAGATAACACCCCCCCATTACGTCATGCTTCAGAAATGTGGAAAATGGTCCGTTTTCAAATGTTTTATTTTTGAACGTCAGTTCACATTTGTAGGTGGATCATCAGTGTTAGAGCTAAAATTAGCATGTTTAAAGTGATTTTCATGCTTCCAGGGGCCCAAAACACAAGATTTATGGAATGGTTAAAAGTGCATGAAAATGGCCAATTTACTCACTCTGAGTTCTCAAAAAGGGTTTCTTCACCCCGGGAAGTTAATTAAATACCATTTGGAGGCATTTAATGTTCGAGCAAAAACGGCTGATTTTCGACAAAAGAGATAACACCCCCCATTACGTCATGCTTCAAAATGTGGAAAATGGTCCGTTTTCAAATGTTTTATTTTTGAACGTCAGTTCACATTTGTAGGTGGATCATCAGTGTTAGAGCTAAAATTATCATGTTTAAAGTGATTTTCATGCTTCCAGGGACTCGGGAAGTTAATTAAATACCATTTGGAGGCATTTAATGTTCGAGCAAAAACGGCTGATTTTCGACAAAAGAGATAACACCCCCCCATTACGTCATGCTTCAGAAATGTGGAAAATGGTCCGTTTTTAAATGTTTTATTTTTGAACGTCAGTTCACATTTGTAGGTGGATCATCAGTGTTAGAGCTAAAATTAGCATGTTTAAAGTGATTTTCATGCTTCCAGGGGCCCAAAACACAAGATTTATGGAATGGTTAAAAGTGCATGAAAATGGCCAATTTACTCACTCTGAGTTCTCAAAAAGGGTTTCTTCACCCCGGGAAGTTAATTAAATACCATTTGGAGGCATTTAATGTTCGAGCTAAAACGGCTGATTTTCGACAAAAGAGATAACACCCCCCCATTACGTCATGCTTCAGAAATGTGGAAAATGGTCCGTTTTCAAATGTTTTATTTTTGAACGTCAGTTCACATTTGTAGGTGGATCATCAGTGTTAGAGCTAAAATTAGCATGTTTAAAGTGATTTTCATGCTTCCAGGGGCTCGGGAAGTTAATTAAATACCATTTGGAGGCCTTTAATGTTCGAGCAAAAACGGCTGATTTTCGACAAAAGAGATAACACCCCCCCATTACGTCATGCTTCAGAAATGTGGAAAATGGTCCGTTTTCAAATGTTTTATTTTTGAACGTCAGTTCACATTTGTAGGTGGATCATCAGTGTTAGAGCTAAAATTAGCATGTTTAAAGTGATTTTCATGCTTCCAGGGGCCCAAAACACAAGATTCATGGAATGGTTAAAAGTGCATGAAAATGGCCAATTTACTCACTCTGAGTTCTCAAAAAGGGTTTCTTCACCCCGGGAAGTTAATTAAATACCATTTGGAGGCATTTAATGTTCGAGCAAAAACGGCTGATTTTCGACAAAAGAGATAACACCCCCCCATTACGTCATGCTTCAGAAATGTGGAAAATGGTCCGTTTTCAAATGTTTTATTTTTGAACGTCAGTTCACATTTGTAGGTGGATCATCAGTGTTAGAGCTAAAATTAGCATGTTTAAAGTGATTTTCATGCTTCCAGGGGCTCGGGAAGTGAAATAAATACCATTTGGAGGCATTTAATGTTCGAGCAAAAACGGCTGATTTTCGACAAAAGAGATAACACCCCCCCCATTACGTCATGCTTCAGAAATGTGGAAAATGGTCCGTTTTCAAATGTTTTATTTTTGAACGTCAGTTCACATTTGTAGGTGGATCATCAGTGTTAGAGCTAAAATTAGCATGTTTAAAGTGATTTTCATGCTTCCAGGGGCTCGGGAAGTTAATTAAATACCATTTGGAGGCATTTAATGTTCGAGCAAAAACGGCTGATTTTCGACAAAAGAGATAACACCCCCCCATTACGTCATGCTTCAGAAATGTGGAAAATGGTCCGTTTTCAAATGTTTTATTTTTGAACGTCAGTTCACATTTGTAGGTGGATCATCAGTGTTAGAGCTAAAATTAGCATGTTTAAAGTGATTTTCATGCTTCCAGGGGCTCGGGAAGTTAATTAAATACCATTTGGAGGCATTTAATGTTCGAGCAAAAACGGCTGATTTTCGACAAAAGAGATAACACCCCCCCATTACGTCATGCTTCAGAAATGTGGAAAATGGTCCGTTTTCAAATGTTTTATTTTTGAACGTCAGTTCACATTTGTAGGTGGATCATCAGTGTTAGAGCTAAAATTAGCATGTTTAAAGTGATTTTCATGCTTCCAGGGGCCCAAAATACAAGATTTATGGAATGGTTAAAAGTGCATGAAAATGGCCAATTTACTCACTCTGAGTTCTCAAAAAGGGTTTCTTCACCCCGGGAAGTTAATTAAATACCATTTGGAGGCATTTAATGTTCGAGCAAAAACGGCTGATTTTCGACAAAAGAGATAACACCCCCCCATTACGTCATGCTTCAGAAATGTGGAAAATGGTCCGTTTTCAAATGTTTTATTTTTGAACGTCAGTTCACATTTGTAGGTGGATCATCAGTGTTAGAGCTAAAATTAGCATGTTTAAAGTGATTTTCATGCTTTCAGGGGCCCAAAACACAAGATTTATGGAATGGTTAAAAGTGCATGAAAATGGCCAATTTACTCACTCTGAGTTCTCAAAAAGGGTTTCTTCACCCCGGGAAGTTAATTAAATACCATTTGGAGGCATTTAATGTTCGAGCAAAAACGGCTGATTTTTGACAAAAGAGATAACACCCCCCCATTACGTCATGCTTCAGAAATGTGGAAAATGGTCCGTTTTCAAATGTTTTATTTTTGAACGTCAGTTCACATTTGTAGGTGGATCATCAGTGTTAGAGCTAAAATTAGCATGTTTAAAGTGATTTTCATGCTTCCAGGGGCTCGGGAAGTGAAATAAATACCATTTGGAGGCATTTAATGTTCGAGCAAAAACGGCTGATTTTCGACAAAAGAGATAACACCCCCCCATTACGTCATGCTTCAGAAATGTGGAAAATGGTCCGTTTTCAAATGTTTTATTTTTGAACGTCAGTTCACATTTGTAGGTGGATCATCAGTGTTAGAGCTAAAATTAGCATGTTTAAAGTGATTTTCATGCTTCCAGGGGCTCGGGAAGTTAATTAAATACCATTTGGAGGCCTTTAATGTTCGAGCAAAAACGGCTGATTTTCGACAAAAGAGATAACACCATTACGTCATGCTTCAGAAATGTGGAAAATGGTCCGTTTTCAAATGTTTTATTTTTGAACGTCAGTTCACATTTGTAGGTGGATCATCAGTGTTAGAGCTAAAATTAGCATGTTTAAAGTGATTTTCATGCTTCCAGGGGCCCAAAACACAAGATTCATGGAATGGTTAAAAGTGCATGAAAATGGCCAATTTACTCACTCTGAGTTCTCAAAAAGGGTTTCTTCACCCCGGGAAGTTAATTAAATACCATTTGGAGGCATTTAATGTTCGAGCAAAAACGGCTGATTTTCGACAAAAGAGATAACACCCCCCCATTACGTCATGCTTCAGAAATGTGGAAAATGGTCCGTTTTCAAATGTTTTATTTTTGAACGTCAGTTCACATTTGTAGGTGGATCATCAGTGTTAGAGCTAAAATTAGCATGTTTAAAGTGATTTTCATGCTTTCAGGGGCCCAAAACACAAGATTTATGGAATGGTTAAAAGTGCATGAAAATGGCCAATTTACTCACTCTGAGTTCTCAAAAAGGGTTTCTTCACCCCGGGAAGTTAATTAAATACCATTTGGAGGCATTTAATGTTCGAGCAAAAACGGCTGATTTTTGACAAAAGAGATAACACCCCCCCATTACGTCATGCTTCAGAAATGTGGAAAATGGTCCGTTTTCAAATGTTTTATTTTTGAACGTCAGTTCACATTTGTAGGTGGATCATCAGTGTTAGAGCTAAAATTAGCATGTTTAAAGTGATTTTCATGCTTCCAGGGGCTCGGGAAGTGAAATAAATACCATTTGGAGGCATTTAATGTTCGAGCAAAAACGGCTGATTTTCGACAAAAGAGATAACACCCCCCCATTACGTCATGCTTCAGAAATGTGGAAAATGGTCCGTTTTCAAATGTTTTATTTTTGAACGTCAGTTCACATTTGTAGGTGGATCATCAGTGTTAGAGCTAAAATTAGCATGTTTAAAGTGATTTTCATGCTTCCAGGGGCTCGGGAAGTTAATTAAATACCATTTGGAGGCATTTAATGTTCGAGCAAAAACGGCTGATTTTCGACAAAAGAGATAACACCCCCCCATTACGTCATGCTTCAGAAATGTGGAAAATGGTCCGTTTTCAAATGTTTTATTTTTGAACGTCAGTTCACATTTGTAGGTGGATCATCAGTGTTAGAGCTAAAATTAGCATGTTTAAAGTGATTTTCATGCTTCCAGGGACTCGGGAAGTGAAATAAATACCATTTGGAGGCATTTAATGTTCGAGCAAAAACGGCTGATTTTCGACAAAAGAGATAACACCCCCCCATTACGTCATGCTTCAGAAATGTGGAAAATGGTCCGTTTTCAAATGTTTTATTTTTGAACGTCAGTTCACATTTGTAGGTGGATCATCAGTGTTAGAGCTAAAATTAGCATGTTTAAAGTGATTTTCATGCTTCCAGGGGCCCAAAACACAAGATTTATGGAATGGTTAAAAGTGCATGAAAATGGCCAATTTACTCACTCTGAGTTCTCAAAAAGGGTTTCTTCACCCCGGGAAGTTAATTAAATACCATTTGGAGGCATTTAATGTTCGAGCAAAAACGGCTGATTTTCGACAAAAGAGATAACACCCCCCCATTACGTCATGCTTCAGAAATGTGGAAAATGGTCCGTTTTCAAATGTTTTATTTTTGAACGTCAGTTCACATTTGTAGGTGGATCATCAGTGTTAGAGCTAAAATTAGCATGTTTAAAGTGATTTTCATGCTTCCAGGGGCTCGGGAAGTTAATTAAATACCATTTGGAGGCCTTTAATGTTCGAGCAAAAACGGCTGATTTTCGACAAAAGAGATAACACCCCCCCATTACGTCATGCTTCAGAAATGTGGAAAATGGTCCGTTTTCAAATGTTTTATTTTTGAACGTCAGTTCACATTTGTAGGTGGATCATCAGTGTTAGAGCTAAAATTAGCATGTTTAAAGTGATTTTCATGCTTCCAGGGGCCCAAAACACAAGATTCATGGAATGGTTAAAAGTGCATGAAAATGGCCAATTTACTCACTCTGAGTTCTCAAAAAGGGTTTCTTCACCCCGGGAAGTTAATTAAATACCATTTGGAGGCATTTAATGTTCGAGCAAAAACGGCTGATTTTCGACAAAAGAGATAACACCCCCCCATTACGTCATGCTTCAGAAATGTGGAAAATGGTCCGTTTTCAAATGTTTTATTTTTGAACGTCAGTTCACATTTGTAGGTGGATCATCAGTGTTAGAGCTAAAATTAGCATGTTTAAAGTGATTTTCATGCTTCCAGGGGCCCAAAACACAAGATTTATGGAATGGTTAAAAGTGCATGAAAATGGCCAATTTACTCACTCTGAGTTCTCAAAAAGGGTTTCTTCACCCCGGGAAGTTAATTAAATACCATTTGGAGGCATTTAATATTCGAGCAAAAACGGCTGATTTTCGACAAAAGAGATAACACCCCCCCATTACGTCATGCTTCAGAAATGTGGAAAATGGTCCGTTTTCAAATGTTTTATTTTTGAACGTCAGTTCACATTTGTAGGTGGATCATCAGTGTTAGAGCTAAAATTAGCATGTTTAAAGTGATTTTCATGCTTCCAGGGGCCCAAAACACAAGATTCATGGAATGGTTAAAAGTGCATGAAAATGGCCAATTTACTCACTCTGAGTTCTCAAAAAGGGTTTCTTCACCCCGGGAAGTTAATTAAATACCATTTGGAGGCATTTAATGTTCGAGCAAAAACGGCTGATTTTCGACAAAAGAGATAACACCCCCCCATTACGTCATGCTTCAGAAATGTGGAAAATGGTCCGTTTTCAAATGTTTTATTTTTGAACGTCAGTTCACATTTGTAGGTGGATCATCAGTGTTAGAGCTAAAATTAGCATGTTTAAAGTGATTTTCATGCTTCCAGGGGCCCAAAACACAAGATTTATGGAATGGTTAAAAGTGCATGAAAATGGCCAATTTACTCACTCTGAGTTCTCAAAAAGGGTTTCTTCACCCCGGGAAGTTAATTAAATACCATTTGGAGGCATTTAATATTCGAGCAAAAACGGCTGATTTTCGACAAAAGAGATAACACCCCCCCATTACGTCATGCTTCAGAAATGTGGAAAATGGTCCGTTTTCAAATGTTTTATTTTTGAACGTCAGTTCACATTTGTAGGTGGATCATCAGTGTTAGAGCTAAAATTAGCATGTTTAAAGTGATTTTCATGCTTCCAGGGGCCCAAAACACAAGATTTATGGAATGGTTAAAAGTGCATGAAAATGGCCAATTTACTCACTCTGAGTTCTCAAAAAGGGTTTCTTCACCCCGGGAAGTTAATTAAATACCATTTGGAGGCATTTAATGTTCGAGCAAAAACGGCTGATTTTCGACAAAAGAGATAACACCCCCCATTACGTCATGCTTCAGAAATGTGGAAAATGGTCCGTTTTCAAATGTTTTATTTTTGAACGTCAGTTCACATTTGTAGGTGGATCATCAGTGTTAGAGCTAAAATTATCATGTTTAAAGTGATTTTCATGCTTCCAGGGACTCGGGAAGTTAATTAAATACCATTTGGAGGCATTTAATGTTCGAGCAAAAACGGCTGATTTTCGACAAAAGAGATAACACCCCCCCCATTACGTCATGCTTCAGAAATGTGGAAAATGGTCCGTTTTTAAATGTTTTATTTTTGAACGTCAGTTCACATTTGTAGGTGGATCATCAGTGTTAGAGCTAAAATTAGCATGTTTAAAGTGATTTTCATGCTTCCAGGGGCCCAAAACACAAGATTTATGGAATGGTTAAAAGTGCATGAAAATGGCCAATTTACTCACTCTGAGTTCTCAAAAAGGGTTTCTTCACCCCGGGAAGTTAATTAAATACCATTTGGAGGCATTTAATGTTCGAGCAAAAACGGCTGATTTTCGACAAAAGAGATAACACCCCCCCATTACGTCATGCTTCAGAAATGTGGAAAATGGTCCGTTTTCAAATGTTTTATTTTTGAACGTCAGTTCACATTTGTAGGTGGATCATCAGTGTTAGAGCTAAAATTAGCATGTTTAAAGTGATTTTCATGCTTCCAGGGGCTCGGGAAGTTAATTAAATACCATTTGGAGGCCTTTAATGTTCAAGCAAAAACGGCTGATTTTCGACAAAAGAGATAACACCCCCCCATTACGTCATGCTTCAGAAATGTGGAAAATGGTCCGTTTTCAAATGTTTTATTTTTGAACGTCAGTTCACATTTGTAGGTGGATCATCAGTGTTAGAGCTAAAATTAGCATGTTTAAAGTGATTTTCATGCTTCCAGGGGCCCAAAACACAAGATTCATGGAATGGTTAAAAGTGCATGAAAATGGCCAATTTACTCACTCTGAGTTCTCAAAAAGGGTTTCTTCACCCCGGGAAGTTAATTAAATACCATTTGGAGGCATTTAATGTTCGAGCAAAAACGGCTGATTTTCGACAAAAGAGATAACACCCCCCCATTACGTCATGCTTCAGAAATGTGGAAAATGGTCCGTTTTCAAATGTTTTATTTTTGAACGTCAGTTCACATTTGTAGGTGGATCATCAGTGTTAGAGCTAAAATTAGCATGTTTAAAGTGATTTTCATGCTTCCAGGGGCTCGGGAAGTTAATTAAATACCATTTGGAGGCATTTAATGTTCGAGCAAAAACGGCTGATTTTCGACAAAAGAGATAACACCCCCCCATTACGTCATGCTTCAGAAATGTGGAAAATGGTCCGTTTTCAAATGTTTTATTTTTGAACGTCAGTTCACATTTGTAGGAGGATCATCAGTGTTAGAGCTAAAATTAGCATGTTTAAAGTGATTTTCATGCTTCCAGGGGCTCGGGAAGGTAATTAAATACCATTTGGAGGCATTTAATGTTCGAGCAAAAACGGCTGATTTTCGACAAAAGAGATAACACCCCCCCCATTACGTCATGCTTCAGAAATGTGGAAAATGGTCCGTTTTCAAATGTTTTATTTTTGAACGTCAGTTCACATTTGTAGGTGGATCATCAGTGTTAGAGCTAAAATTAGCATGTTTAAAGTGATTTTCATGCTTCCAGGGGCCCAAAATACAAGATTTATGGAATGGTTAAAAGTGCATGAAAATGGCCAATTTACTCACTCTGAGTTCTCAAAAAGGGTTTCTTCACCCCGGGAAGTTAATTAAATACCATTTGGAGGCATTTAATGTTCGAGCAAAAACGGCTGATTTTCGACAAAAGAGATAACACCCCCCCATTACGTCATGCTTCAGAAATGTGGAAAATGGTCCGTTTTCAAATGTTTTATTTTTGAACGTCAGTTCACATTTGTAGGTGGATCATCAGTGTTAGAGCTAAAATTAGCATGTTTAAAGTGATTTTCATGCTTTCAGGGGCCCAAAACACAAGATTTATGGAATGGTTAAAAGTGCATGAAAATGGCCAATTTACTCACTCTGAGTTCTCAAAAAGGGTTTCTTCACCCCGGGAAGTTAATTAAATACCATTTGGAGGCATTTAATGTTCGAGCAAAAACGGCTGATTTTTGACAAAAGAGATAACACCCCCCCATTACGTCATGCTTCAGAAATGTGGAAAATGGTCCGTTTTCAAATGTTTTATTTTTGAACGTCAGTTCACATTTGTAGGTGGATCATCAGTGTTAGAGCTAAAATTAGCATGTTTAAAGTGATTTTCATGCTTCCAGGGGCTCGGGAAGTGAAATAAATACCATTTGGAGGCATTTAATGTTCGAGCAAAAACGGCTGATTTTCGACAAAAGAGATAACACCCCCCCATTACGTCATGCTTCAGAAATGTGGAAAATGGTCCGTTTTCAAATGTTTTATTTTTGAACGTCAGTTCACATTTGTAGGTGGATCATCAGTGTTAGAGCTAAAATTAGCATGTTTAAAGTGATTTTCATGCTTCCAGGGGCTCGGGAAGTTAATTAAATACCATTTGGAGGCATTTAATGTTCGAGCAAAAACGGCTGATTTTCGACAAAAGAGATAACACCCCCCCATTACGTCATGCTTCAGAAATGTGGAAAATGGTCCGTTTTCAAATGTTTTATTTTTGAACGTCAGTTCACATTTGTAGGTGGATCATCAGTGTTAGAGCTAAAATTAGCATGTTTAAAGTGATTTTCATGCTTCCAGGGACTCGGGAAGTGAAATAAATACCATTTGGAGGCATTTAATGTTCGAGCAAAAACGGCTGATTTTCGACAAAAGAGATAACACCCCCCCATTACGTCATGCTTCAGAAATGTGGAAAATGGTCCGTTTTCAAATGTTTTATTTTTGAACGTCAGTTCACATTTGTAGGTGGATCATCAGTGTTAGAGCTAAAATTAGCATGTTTAAAGTGATTTTCATGCTTCCAGGGGCCCAAAACACAAGATTTATGGAATGGTTAAAAGTGCATGAAAATGGCCAATTTACTCACTCTGAGTTCTCAAAAAGGGTTTCTTCACCCCGGGAAGTTAATTAAATACCATTTGGAGGCATTTAATGTTCGAGCAAAAACGGCTGATTTTCGACAAAAGAGATAACACCCCCCCATTACGTCATGCTTCAGAAATGTGGAAAATGGTCCGTTTTCAAATGTTTTATTTTTGAACGTCAGTTCACATTTGTAGGTGGATCATCAGTGTTAGAGCTAAAATTAGCATGTTTAAAGTGATTTTCATGCTTCCAGGGGCTCGGGAAGTTAATTAAATACCATTTGGAGGCCTTTAATGTTCGAGCAAAAACGGCTGATTTTCGACAAAAGAGATAACACCCCCCCATTACGTCATGCTTCAGAAATGTGGAAAATGGTCCGTTTTCAAATGTTTTATTTTTGAACGTCAGTTCACATTTGTAGGTGGATCATCAGTGTTAGAGCTAAAATTAGCATGTTTAAAGTGATTTTCATGCTTCCAGGGGCCCAAAACACAAGATTCATGGAATGGTTAAAAGTGCATGAAAATGGCCAATTTACTCACTCTGAGTTCTCAAAAAGGGTTTCTTCACCCCGGGAAGTTAATTAAATACCATTTGGAGGCATTTAATGTTCGAGCAAAAACGGCTGATTTTCGACAAAAGAGATAACACCCCCCCATTACGTCATGCTTCAGAAATGTGGAAAATGGTCCGTTTTCAAATGTTTTATTTTTGAACGTCAGTTCACATTTGTAGGTGGATCATCAGTGTTAGAGCTAAAATTAGCATGTTTAAAGTGATTTTCATGCTTCCAGGGGCCCAAAACACAAGATTTATGGAATGGTTAAAAGTGCATGAAAATGGCCAATTTACTCACTCTGAGTTCTCAAAAAGGGTTTCTTCACCCCGGGAAGTTAATTAAATACCATTTGGAGGCATTTAATATTCGAGCAAAAACGGCTGATTTTCGACAAAAGAGATAACACCCCCCCATTACGTCATGCTTCAGAAATGTGGAAAATGGTCCGTTTTCAAATGTTTTATTTTTGAACGTCAGTTCACATTTGTAGGTGGATCATCAGTGTTAGAGCTAAAATTAGCATGTTTAAAGTGATTTTCATGCTTCCAGGGGCCCAAAACACAAGATTTATGGAATGGTTAAAAGTGCATGAAAATGGCCAATTTACTCACTCTGAGTTCTCAAAAAGGGTTTCTTCACCCCGGGAAGTTAATTAAATACCATTTGGAGGCATTTAATGTTCGAGCTAAAACGGCTGATTTTCGACAAAAGAGATAACACCCCCCCATTACGTCATGCTTCAGAAATGTGGAAAATGGTCCGTTTTCAAATGTTTTATTTTTGAACGTCAGTTCACATTTGTAGGTGGATCATCAGTGTTAGAGCTAAAATTAGCATGTTTAAAGTGATTTTCATGCTTCCAGGGGCTCGGGAAGTTAATTAAATACCATTTGGAGGCCTTTAATGTTCGAGCAAAAACGGCTGATTTTCGACAAAAGAGATAACACCCCCCCATTACGTCATGCTTCAGAAATGTGGAAAATGGTCCGTTTTCAAATGTTTTATTTTTGAACGTCAGTTCACATTTGTAGGTGGATCATCAGTGTTAGAGCTAAAATTAGCATGTTTAAAGTGATTTTCATGCTTCCAGGGGCCCAAAACACAAGATTCATGGAATGGTTAAAAGTGCATGAAAATGGCCAATTTACTCACTCTGAGTTCTCAAAAAGGGTTTCTTCACCCCGGGAAGTTAATTAAATACCATTTGGAGGCATTTAATGTTCGAGCAAAAACGGCTGATTTTCGACAAAAGAGATAACACCCCCCCATTACGTCATGCTTCAGAAATGTGGAAAATGGTCCGTTTTCAAATGTTTTATTTTTGAACGTCAGTTCACATTTGTAGGTGGATCATCAGTGTTAGAGCTAAAATTAGCATGTTTAAAGTGATTTTCATGCTTCCAGGGGCTCGGGAAGTGAAATAAATACCATTTGGAGGCATTTAATGTTCGAGCAAAAACGGCTGATTTTCGACAAAAGAGATAACACCCCCCCCATTACGTCATGCTTCAGAAATGTGGAAAATGGTCCGTTTTCAAATGTTTTATTTTTGAACGTCAGTTCACATTTGTAGGTGGATCATCAGTGTTAGAGCTAAAATTAGCATGTTTAAAGTGATTTTCATGCTTCCAGGGGCTCGGGAAGTTAATTAAATACCATTTGGAGGCATTTAATGTTCGAGCAAAAACGGCTGATTTTCGACAAAAGAGATAACACCCCCCCATTACGTCATGCTTCAGAAATGTGGAAAATGGTCCGTTTTCAAATGTTTTATTTTTGAACGTCAGTTCACATTTGTAGGTGGATCATCAGTGTTAGAGCTAAAATTAGCATGTTTAAAGTGATTTTCATGCTTCCAGGGGCTCGGGAAGTTAATTAAATACCATTTGGAGGCATTTAATGTTCGAGCAAAAACGGCTGATTTTCGACAAAAGAGATAACACCCCCCCATTACGTCATGCTTCAGAAATGTGGAAAATGGTCCGTTTTCAAATGTTTTATTTTTGAACGTCAGTTCACATTTGTAGGTGGATCATCAGTGTTAGAGCTAAAATTAGCATGTTTAAAGTGATTTTCATGCTTCCAGGGGCCCAAAATACAAGATTTATGGAATGGTTAAAAGTGCATGAAAATGGCCAATTTACTCACTCTGAGTTCTCAAAAAGGGTTTCTTCACCCCGGGAAGTTAATTAAATACCATTTGGAGGCATTTAATGTTCGAGCAAAAACGGCTGATTTTCGACAAAAGAGATAACACCCCCCCATTACGTCATGCTTCAGAAATGTGGAAAATGGTCCGTTTTCAAATGTTTTATTTTTGAACGTCAGTTCACATTTGTAGGTGGATCATCAGTGTTAGAGCTAAAATTAGCATGTTTAAAGTGATTTTCATGCTTTCAGGGGCCCAAAACACAAGATTTATGGAATGGTTAAAAGTGCATGAAAATGGCCAATTTACTCACTCTGAGTTCTCAAAAAGGGTTTCTTCACCCCGGGAAGTTAATTAAATACCATTTGGAGGCATTTAATGTTCGAGCAAAAACGGCTGATTTTTGACAAAAGAGATAACACCCCCCCATTACGTCATGCTTCAGAAATGTGGAAAATGGTCCGTTTTCAAATGTTTTATTTTTGAACGTCAGTTCACATTTGTAGGTGGATCATCAGTGTTAGAGCTAAAATTAGCATGTTTAAAGTGATTTTCATGCTTCCAGGGGCTCGGGAAGTGAAATAAATACCATTTGGAGGCATTTAATGTTCGAGCAAAAACGGCTGATTTTCGACAAAAGAGATAACACCCCCCCATTACGTCATGCTTCAGAAATGTGGAAAATGGTCCGTTTTCAAATGTTTTATTTTTGAACGTCAGTTCACATTTGTAGGTGGATCATCAGTGTTAGAGCTAAAATTAGCATGTTTAAAGTGATTTTCATGCTTCCAGGGGCTCGGGAAGTTAATTAAATACCATTTGGAGGCCTTTAATGTTCGAGCAAAAACGGCTGATTTTCGACAAAAGAGATAACACCATTACGTCATGCTTCAGAAATGTGGAAAATGGTCCGTTTTCAAATGTTTTATTTTTGAACGTCAGTTCACATTTGTAGGTGGATCATCAGTGTTAGAGCTAAAATTAGCATGTTTAAAGTGATTTTCATGCTTCCAGGGGCCCAAAACACAAGATTCATGGAATGGTTAAAAGTGCATGAAAATGGCCAATTTACTCACTCTGAGTTCTCAAAAAGGGTTTCTTCACCCCGGGAAGTTAATTAAATACCATTTGGAGGCATTTAATGTTCGAGCAAAAACGGCTGATTTTCGACAAAAGAGATAACACCCCCCCATTACGTCATGCTTCAGAAATGTGGAAAATGGTCCGTTTTCAAATGTTTTATTTTTGAACGTCAGTTCACATTTGTAGGTGGATCATCAGTGTTAGAGCTAAAATTAGCATGTTTAAAGTGATTTTCATGCTTTCAGGGGCCCAAAACACAAGATTTATGGAATGGTTAAAAGTGCATGAAAATGGCCAATTTACTCACTCTGAGTTCTCAAAAAGGGTTTCTTCACCCCGGGAAGTTAATTAAATACCATTTGGAGGCATTTAATGTTCGAGCAAAAACGGCTGATTTTTGACAAAAGAGATAACACCCCCCCATTACGTCATGCTTCAGAAATGTGGAAAATGGTCCGTTTTCAAATGTTTTATTTTTGAACGTCAGTTCACATTTGTAGGTGGATCATCAGTGTTAGAGCTAAAATTAGCATGTTTAAAGTGATTTTCATGCTTCCAGGGGCTCGGGAAGTGAAATAAATACCATTTGGAGGCATTTAATGTTCGAGCAAAAACGGCTGATTTTCGACAAAAGAGATAACACCCCCCCATTACGTCATGCTTCAGAAATGTGGAAAATGGTCCGTTTTCAAATGTTTTATTTTTGAACGTCAGTTCACATTTGTAGGTGGATCATCAGTGTTAGAGCTAAAATTAGCATGTTTAAAGTGATTTTCATGCTTCCAGGGGCTCGGGAAGTTAATTAAATACCATTTGGAGGCATTTAATGTTCGAGCAAAAACGGCTGATTTTCGACAAAAGAGATAACACCCCCCCATTACGTCATGCTTCAGAAATGTGGAAAATGGTCCGTTTTCAAATGTTTTATTTTTGAACGTCAGTTCACATTTGTAGGTGGATCATCAGTGTTAGAGCTAAAATTAGCATGTTTAAAGTGATTTTCATGCTTCCAGGGACTCGGGAAGTGAAATAAATACCATTTGGAGGCATTTAATGTTCGAGCAAAAACGGCTGATTTTCGACAAAAGAGATAACACCCCCCCATTACGTCATGCTTCAGAAATGTGGAAAATGGTCCGTTTTCAAATGTTTTATTTTTGAACGTCAGTTCACATTTGTAGGTGGATCATCAGTGTTAGAGCTAAAATTAGCATGTTTAAAGTGATTTTCATGCTTCCAGGGGCCCAAAACACAAGATTTATGGAATGGTTAAAAGTGCATGAAAATGGCCAATTTACTCACTCTGAGTTCTCAAAAAGGGTTTCTTCACCCCGGGAAGTTAATTAAATACCATTTGGAGGCATTTAATGTTCGAGCAAAAACGGCTGATTTTCGACAAAAGAGATAACACCCCCCCATTACGTCATGCTTCAGAAATGTGGAAAATGGTCCGTTTTCAAATGTTTTATTTTTGAACGTCAGTTCACATTTGTAGGTGGATCATCAGTGTTAGAGCTAAAATTAGCATGTTTAAAGTGATTTTCATGCTTCCAGGGGCTCGGGAAGTTAATTAAATACCATTTGGAGGCCTTTAATGTTCGAGCAAAAACGGCTGATTTTCGACAAAAGAGATAACACCCCCCCATTACGTCATGCTTCAGAAATGTGGAAAATGGTCCGTTTTCAAATGTTTTATTTTTGAACGTCAGTTCACATTTGTAGGTGGATCATCAGTGTTAGAGCTAAAATTAGCATGTTTAAAGTGATTTTCATGCTTCCAGGGGCCCAAAACACAAGATTCATGGAATGGTTAAAAGTGCATGAAAATGGCCAATTTACTCACTCTGAGTTCTCAAAAAGGGTTTCTTCACCCCGGGAAGTTAATTAAATACCATTTGGAGGCATTTAATGTTCGAGCAAAAACGGCTGATTTTCGACAAAAGAGATAACACCCCCCCATTACGTCATGCTTCAGAAATGTGGAAAATGGTCCGTTTTCAAATGTTTTATTTTTGAACGTCAGTTCACATTTGTAGGTGGATCATCAGTGTTAGAGCTAAAATTAGCATGTTTAAAGTGATTTTCATGCTTCCAGGGGCCCAAAACACAAGATTTATGGAATGGTTAAAAGTGCATGAAAATGGCCAATTTACTCACTCTGAGTTCTCAAAAAGGGTTTCTTCACCCCGGGAAGTTAATTAAATACCATTTGGAGGCATTTAATATTCGAGCAAAAACGGCTGATTTTCGACAAAAGAGATAACACCCCCCCATTACGTCATGCTTCAGAAATGTGGAAAATGGTCCGTTTTCAAATGTTTTATTTTTGAACGTCAGTTCACATTTGTAGGTGGATCATCAGTGTTAGAGCTAAAATTAGCATGTTTAAAGTGATTTTCATGCTTCCAGGGGCCCAAAACACAAGATTCATGGAATGGTTAAAAGTGCATGAAAATGGCCAATTTACTCACTCTGAGTTCTCAAAAAGGGTTTCTTCACCCCGGGAAGTTAATTAAATACCATTTGGAGGCATTTAATGTTCGAGCAAAAACGGCTGATTTTCGACAAAAGAGATAACACCCCCCCATTACGTCATGCTTCAGAAATGTGGAAAATGGTCCGTTTTCAAATGTTTTATTTTTGAACGTCAGTTCACATTTGTAGGTGGATCATCAGTGTTAGAGCTAAAATTAGCATGTTTAAAGTGATTTTCATGCTTCCAGGGGCCCAAAACACAAGATTTATGGAATGGTTAAAAGTGCATGAAAATGGCCAATTTACTCACTCTGAGTTCTCAAAAAGGGTTTCTTCACCCCGGGAAGTTAATTAAATACCATTTGGAGGCATTTAATATTCGAGCAAAAACGGCTGATTTTCGACAAAAGAGATAACACCCCCCCATTACGTCATGCTTCAGAAATGTGGAAAATGGTCCGTTTTCAAATGTTTTATTTTTGAACGTCAGTTCACATTTGTAGGTGGATCATCAGTGTTAGAGCTAAAATTAGCATGTTTAAAGTGATTTTCATGCTTCCAGGGGCCCAAAACACAAGATTTATGGAATGGTTAAAAGTGCATGAAAATGGCCAATTTACTCACTCTGAGTTCTCAAAAAGGGTTTCTTCACCCCGGGAAGTTAATTAAATACCATTTGGAGGCATTTAATGTTCGAGCAAAAACGGCTGATTTTCGACAAAAGAGATAACACCCCCCATTACGTCATGCTTCAGAAATGTGGAAAATGGTCCGTTTTCAAATGTTTTATTTTTGAACGTCAGTTCACATTTGTAGGTGGATCATCAGTGTTAGAGCTAAAATTATCATGTTTAAAGTGATTTTCATGCTTCCAGGGACTCGGGAAGTTAATTAAATACCATTTGGAGGCATTTAATGTTCGAGCAAAAACGGCTGATTTTCGACAAAAGAGATAACACCCCCCCATTACGTCATGCTTCAGAAATGTGGAAAATGGTCCGTTTTTAAATGTTTTATTTTTGAACGTCAGTTCACATTTGTAGGTGGATCATCAGTGTTAGAGCTAAAATTAGCATGTTTAAAGTGATTTTCATGCTTCCAGGGGCCCAAAACACAAGATTTATGGAATGGTTAAAAGTGCATGAAAATGGCCAATTTACTCACTCTGAGTTCTCAAAAAGGGTTTCTTCACCCCGGGAAGTTAATTAAATACCATTTGGAGGCATTTAATGTTCGAGCAAAAACGGCTGATTTTCGACAAAAGAGATAACACCCCCCCATTACGTCATGCTTCAGAAATGTGGAAAATGGTCCGTTTTCAAATGTTTTATTTTTGAACGTCAGTTCACATTTGTAGGTGGATCATCAGTGTTAGAGCTAAAATTAGCATGTTTAAAGTGATTTTCATGCTTCCAGGGGCTCGGGAAGTTAATTAAATACCATTTGGAGGCCTTTAATGTTCGAAGCAAAAACGGCTGATTTTCGACAAAAGAGATAACACCCCCCCATTACGTCATGCTTCAGAAATGTGGAAAATGGTCCGTTTTCAAATGTTTTATTTTTGAACGTCAGTTCACATTTGTAGGTGGATCATCAGTGTTAGAGCTAAAATTAGCATGTTTAAAGTGATTTTCATGCTTCCAGGGGCCCAAAACACAAGATTCATGGAATGGTTAAAAGTGCATGAAAATGGCCAATTTACTCACTCTGAGTTCTCAAAAAGGGTTTCTTCACCCCGGGAAGTTAATTAAATACCATTTGGAGGCATTTAATGTTCGAGCAAAAACGGCTGATTTTCGACAAAAGAGATAACACCCCCCCATTACGTCATGCTTCAGAAATGTGGAAAATGGTCCGTTTTCAAATGTTTTATTTTTGAACGTCAGTTCACATTTGTAGGTGGATCATCAGTGTTAGAGCTAAAATTAGCATGTTTAAAGTGATTTTCATGCTTCCAGGGGCTCGGGAAGTTAATTAAATACCATTTGGAGGCATTTAATGTTCGAGCAAAAACGGCTGATTTTCGACAAAAGAGATAACACCCCCCCATTACGTCATGCTTCAGAAATGTGGAAAATGGTCCGTTTTCAAATGTTTTATTTTTGAACGTCAGTTCACATTTGTAGGTGGATCATCAGTGTTAGAGCTAAAATTAGCATGTTTAAAGTGATTTTCATGCTTCCAGGGGCTCGGGAAGTTAATTAAATACCATTTGGAGGCATTTAATGTTCGAGCAAAAACGGCTGATTTTCGACAAAAGAGATAACACCCCCCCCATTACGTCATGCTTCAGAAATGTGGAAAATGGTCCGTTTTCAAATGTTTTATTTTTGAACGTCAGTTCACATTTGTAGGTGGATCATCAGTGTTAGAGCTAAAATTAGCATGTTTAAAGTGATTTTCATGCTTCCAGGGGCCCAAAATACAAGATTTATGGAATGGTTAAAAGTGCATGAAAATGGCCAATTTACTCACTCTGAGTTCTCAAAAAGGGTTTCTTCACCCCGGGAAGTTAATTAAATACCATTTGGAGGCATTTAATGTTCGAGCAAAAACGGCTGATTTTCGACAAAAGAGATAACACCCCCCCATTACGTCATGCTTCAGAAATGTGGAAAATGGTCCGTTTTCAAATGTTTTATTTTTGAACGTCAGTTCACATTTGTAGGTGGATCATCAGTGTTAGAGCTAAAATTAGCATGTTTAAAGTGATTTTCATGCTTTCAGGGGCCCAAAACACAAGATTTATGGAATGGTTAAAAGTGCATGAAAATGGCCAATTTACTCACTCTGAGTTCTCAAAAAGGGTTTCTTCACCCCGGGAAGTTAATTAAATACCATTTGGAGGCATTTAATGTTCGAGCAAAAACGGCTGATTTTTGACAAAAGAGATAACACCCCCCCATTACGTCATGCTTCAGAAATGTGGAAAATGGTCCGTTTTCAAATGTTTTATTTTTGAACGTCAGTTCACATTTGTAGGTGGATCATCAGTGTTAGAGCTAAAATTAGCATGTTTAAAGTGATTTTCATGCTTCCAGGGGCTCGGGAAGTGAAATAAATACCATTTGGAGGCATTTAATGTTCGAGCAAAAACGGCTGATTTTCGACAAAAGAGATAACACCCCCCCATTACGTCATGCTTCAGAAATGTGGAAAATGGTCCGTTTTCAAATGTTTTATTTTTGAACGTCAGTTCACATTTGTAGGTGGATCATCAGTGTTAGAGCTAAAATTAGCATGTTTAAAGTGATTTTCATGCTTCCAGGGGCTCGGGAAGTTAATTAAATACCATTTGGAGGCATTTAATGTTCGAGCAAAAACGGCTGATTTTCGACAAAAGAGATAACACCCCCCCATTACGTCATGCTTCAGAAATGTGGAAAATGGTCCGTTTCAAATGTTTTATTTTTGAACGTCAGTTCACATTTGTAGGTGGATCATCAGTGTTAGAGCTAAAATTAGCATGTTTAAAGTGATTTTCATGCTTCCAGGGACTCGGGAAGTGAAATAAATACCATTTGGAGGCATTTAATGTTCGAGCAAAAACGGCTGATTTTCGACAAAAGAGATAACACCCCCCCATTACGTCATGCTTCAGAAATGTGGAAAATGGTCCGTTTTCAAATGTTTTATTTTTGAACGTCAGTTCACATTTGTAGGTGGATCATCAGTGTTAGAGCTAAAATTAGCATGTTTAAAGTGATTTTCATGCTTCCAGGGGCCCAAAACACAAGATTTATGGAATGGTTAAAAGTGCATGAAATGGCCAATTTACTCACTCTGAGTTCTCAAAAAGGGTTTCTTCACCCCGGGAAGTTAATTAAATACCATTTGGAGGCATTTAAATGTTCGAGCAAAAACGGCTGATTTTCGACAAAAGAGATAACACCCCCCCATTACGTCATGCTTCAGAAATGTGGAAAATGGTCCGTTTTCAAATGTTTTATTTTTGAACGTCAGTTCACATTTGTAGGTGGATCATCAGTGTTAGAGCTAAAATTAGCATGTTTAAGTGATTTTCATGCTTCCAGGGGCTCGGGAAGTTAATTAAATACCATTTGGAGGCCTTTAATGTTCGAGCAAAAACGGCTGATTTTCGACAAAAGAGATAACACCCCCCATTACGTCATGCTTCAGAAATGTGAAAATGGTCCGTTTTCAAATGTTTTATTTTTGAACGTCAGTTCACATTTGTAGGTGGATCATCAGTGTTAGAGCTAAAATTAGCATGTTTAAAGTGATTTTCATGCTTCCAGGGGCCCAAAACACAAGATTCATGGAATGGTTAAAAGTGCATGAAATGGCCAATTTACTCACTCTGAGTTCTCAAAAAGGGTTTCTTCACCCCGGGAAGTTAATTAAATACCATTTGGAGGCATTTAATGTTCGAGCAAAAACGGCTGATTTTCGACAAAAGAGATAACACCCCCCCATTACGTCATGCTTCAGAATTGTGAAAATGGTCCGTTTTCAAATGTTTTATTTTTGAACGTCAGTTCACATTTGTAGGTGGATCATCAGTGTTAGAGCTAAAATTAGCATGTTTAAAGTGATTTTCATGCTTCCAGGGGCCCAAAACACAAGATTTATGGAATGGTTAAAAGTGCATGAAAAATGGCCAATTTACTCACTCTGAGTTCTCAAAAAGGGTTTCTTCACCCCCGGGAAGTTAATTAAATACCATTTGGAGGCATTTAATATTCGAGCAAAAACGGCTGATTTTCGACAAAGAGATAACACCCCCCCATTACGTCATGCTTCAGAAATGTGGAAAATGGTCCGTTTTCAAATGTTTTATTTTTGAACGTCAGTTCACATTTGTAGGTGGATCATCAGTGTTAGAGCTAAAATTAGCATGTTAAAGTGATTTTCATGCTTCCAGGGGCCCAAAACACAAGATTTATGGAATGGTTAAAGTGCATGAAAATGGCCAATTTACTCACTCTGAGTTCTCAAAAAGGGTTTCTTCACCCCGGGAAGTTAATTAAATACCATTTGGAGGCATTTAATGTTCGAGCAAAACGGCTGATTTTCGACAAAAGAGATAACACCCCCCATTACGTCATGCTTCAGAAATGTGGAAAATGGTCCGTTTTCAAATGTTTTTATTTTTTGAACGTCAGTTCACATTTGTAGGTGGATCATCAGTGTTAGAGCTAAAATTAGCATGTTTAAAGTGATTTTCATGCTTCCAGGGGCTCGGGAAGTTAATTAAATACCATTTGGAGGCCTTTTAATGTTCGAGCAAAAACGGCTGATTTTCGACAAAAGAGATAACACCCCCCCATTACGTCATGCTTCAGAAATGTGGAAAATGGTCCGTTTTCAAATGTTTTATTTTTGAACGTCAGTTCACATTTGTAGGTGGATCATCAGTGTTAGAGCTAAAATTAGCATGTTTAAAGTGTTTTTCATGCTTCCAGGGGCCCAAAACACAAGATTCATGGAATGGTTAAAAGTGCATGAAAATGGCCAATTTACTCACTCTGAGTTCTCAAAAAGGGTTTCTTCACCCCGGGAAGTTAATTAAATACCATTTGGAGGCATTTAATGTTCGAGCAAAAACGGCTGATTTTCGACAAAAGAGATAACACCCCCCCATTACGTCATGCTTCAGAAATGTGGAAAATGGTCCGTTTTCAAATGTTTTATTTTTGAACGTCAGTTCACATTTGTAGGTGGATCATCAGTGTTAGAGCTAAAATTAGCATGTTTAAAGTGATTTTCATGCTTCCAGGGGCTCGGGAAGTGAAATAAATACCATTTGGAGGCATTTAATGTTCGAGCAAAAACGGCTGATTTTCGACAAAAGAGATAACACCCCCCCCATTACGTCATGCTTCAGAAATGTGGAAAATGGTCCGTTTTCAAATGTTTTATTTTTGAACGTCAGTTCACATTTGTAGGTGGATCATCAGTGTTAGAGCTAAAATTAGCATGTTTAAAGTGATTTTCTTGCTTCCAGGGGCTCGGGAAGTTAATTAAATACCATTTGGAGGCATTTAATGTTCGAGCAAAAACGGCTGATTTTCGACAAAAGAGATAACACCCCCCCATTACGTCATGCTTCAGAAATGTGGAAAATGGTCCGTTTTCAAATGTTTTATTTTTGAACGTCAGTTCACATTTGTAGGTGGATCATCAGTGTTAGAGCTAAAATTAGCATGTTTAAAGTGATTTTCATGCTTCCAGGGGCTCGGGAAGTTAATTAAATACCATTTGGAGGCATTTAATGTTCGAGCAAAAACGGCTGATTTTCGACAAAAGAGATAACACCCCCCCATTACGTCATGCTTCAGAAATGTGGAAAATGGTCCGTTTTCAAATGTTTTATTTTTGAACGTCAGTTCACATTTGTAGGTGGATCATCAGTGTTAGAGCTAAAATTAGCATGTTTAAAGTGATTTTCATGCTTCCAGGGGCCCAAAATACAAGATTTATGGAATGGTTAAAAGTGCATGAAAATGGCCAATTTACTCACTCTGAGTTCTCAAAAAGGGTTTCTTCACCCCGGGAAGTTAATTAAATACCATTTGGAGGCATTTAATGTTCGAGCAAAAACGGCTGATTTTCGACAAAAGAGATAACACCCCCCCATTACGTCATGCTTCAGAAATGTGGAAAATGGTCCGTTTTCAAATGTTTTATTTTTGAACGTCAGTTCACATTTGTAGGTGGATCATCAGTGTTAGAGCTAAAATTAGCATGTTTAAAGTGATTTTCATGCTTTCAGGGGCCCAAAACACAAGATTTATGGAATGGTTAAAAGTGCATGAAAATGGCCAATTTACTCACTCTGAGTTCTCAAAAAGGGTTTCTTCACCCCGGGAAGTTAATTAAATACCATTTGGAGGCATTTAATGTTCGAGCAAAAACGGCTGATTTTTGACAAAAGAGATAACACCCCCCCATTACGTCATGCTTCAGAAATGTGGAAAATGGTCCGTTTTCAAATGTTTTATTTTTGAACGTCAGTTCACATTTGTAGGTGGATCATCAGTGTTAGAGCTAAAATTAGCATGTTTAAAGTGATTTTCATGCTTCCAGGGGCTCGGGAAGTGAAATAAATACCATTTGGAGGCATTTAATGTTCGAGCAAAAACGGCTGATTTTCGACAAAAGAGATAACACCCCCCCATTACGTCATGCTTCAGAAATGTGGAAAATGGTCCGTTTTCAAATGTTTTATTTTTGAACGTCAGTTCACATTTGTAGGTGGATCATCAGTGTTAGAGCTAAAATTAGCATGTTTAAAGTGATTTTCATGCTTCCAGGGGCTCGGGAAGTTAATTAAATACCATTTGGAGGCATTTAATGTTCGAGCAAAAACGGCTGATTTTCGACAAAAGAGATAACACCCCCCCATTACGTCATGCTTCAGAAATGTGGAAAATGGTCCGTTTTCAAATGTTTTATTTTTGAACGTCAGTTCACATTTGTAGGTGGATCATCAGTGTTAGAGCTAAAATTAGCATGTTTAAAGTGATTTTCATGCTTCCAGGGACTCGGGAAGTGAAATAAATACCATTTGGAGGCATTTAATGTTCGAGCAAAAACGGCTGATTTTCGACAAAAGAGATAACACCCCCCCATTACGTCATGCTTCAGAAATGTGGAAAATGGTCCGTTTTCAAATGTTTTATTTTTGAACGTCAGTTCACATTTGTAGGTGGATCATCAGTGTTAGAGCTAAAATTAGCATGTTAAAGTGATTTTCATGCTTCCAGGGGCCCAAAACACAAGATTTATGGAATGGTTAAAAGTGCATGAAAATGGCCAATTTACTCACTCTGAGTTCTCAAAAAGGGTTTCTTCACCCCGGGAAGTTAATTAAATACCATTTGGAGGCATTTAATGTTCGAGCAAAAACGGCTGATTTTCGACAAAAGAGATAACACCCCCCCATTACGTCATGCTTCAGAAATGTGGAAAATGGTCCGTTTTCAAATGTTTTATTTTTGAACGTCAGTTCACATTTGTAGGTGGATCATCAGTGTTAGAGCTAAAATTAGCATGTTTAAAGTGATTTTCATGCTTCCAGGGGCTCGGGAAGTTAATTAAATACCATTTGGAGGCCTTTAATGTTCGAGCAAAAACGGCTGATTTTCGACAAAAGAGATAACACCCATTACGTCATGCTTCAGAAATGTGGAAAATGGTCCGTTTTCAAATGTTTTATTTTTGAACGTCAGTTCACATTTGTAGGTGGATCATCAGTGTTAGAGCTAAAATTAGCATGTTTAAAGTGATTTTCATGCTTCCAGGGGCCCAAAACACAAGATTCATGGAATGGTTAAAAGTGCATGAAAATGGCCAATTTACTCACTCTGAGTTCTCAAAAAGGGTTTCTTCACCCCGGGAAGTTAATTAAATACCATTTGGAGGCATTTAATGTTCGAGCAAAAACGGCTGATTTTCGACAAAAGAGATAACACCCCCCCATTACGTCATGCTTCAGAAATGTGGAAAATGGTCCGTTTTCAAATGTTTTATTTTTGAACGTCAGTTCACATTTGTAGGTGGATCATCAGTGTTAGAGCTAAAATTAGCATGTTTAAAGTGATTTTCATGCTTCCAGGGGCCCAAAACACAAGATTTATGGAATGGTTAAAAGTGCATGAAAATGGCCAATTTACTCACTCTGAGTTCTCAGAAAGGGTTTCTTCACCCCGGGAAGTTAATTAAATACCATTTGGAGGCATTTAATATTCGAGCAAAAACGGCTGATTTTCGACAAAAGAGATAACACCCCCCCATTACGTCATGCTTCAGAAATGTGGAAAATGGTCCGTTTTCAAATGTTTTATTTTTGAACGTCAGTTCACATTTGTAGGTGGATCATCAGTGTTAGAGCTAAAATTAGCATGTTTAAAGTGATTTTCATGCTTCCAGGGGCCCAAAACACAAGATTCATGGAATGGTTAAAAGTGCATGAAAATGGCCAATTTACTCACTCTGAGTTCTCAAAAAGGGTTTCTTCACCCCGGGAAGTTAATTAAATACCATTTGGAGGCATTTAATGTTCGAGCAAAAACGGCTGATTTTCGACAAAAGAGATAACACCCCCCCATTACGTCATGCTTCAGAAATGTGGAAAATGGTCCGTTTTCAAATGTTTTATTTTTGAACGTCAGTTCACATTTGTAGGTGGATCATCAGTGTTAGAGCTAAAATTAGCATGTTTAAAGTGATTTTCATGCTTCCAGGGGCCCAAAACACAAGATTTATGGAATGGTTAAAAGTGCATGAAAATGGCCAATTTACTCACTCTGAGTTCTCAAAAAGGGTTTCTTCACCCCGGGAAGTTAATTAAATACCATTTGGAGGCATTTAATATTCGAGCAAAAACGGCTGATTTTCGACAAAAGAGATAACACCCCCCCATTACGTCATGCTTCAGAAATGTGGAAAATGGTCCGTTTTCAAATGTTTTATTTTTGAACGTCAGTTCACATTTGTAGGTGGATCATCAGTGTTAGAGCTAAAATTAGCATGTTTAAAGTGATTTTCATGCTTCCAGGGGCCCAAAACACAAGATTTATGGAATGGTTAAAAGTGCATGAAAATGGCCAATTTACTCACTCTGAGTTCTCAAAAAGGGTTTCTTCACCCCGGGAAGTTAATTAAATACCATTTGGAGGCATTTAATGTTCGAGCAAAAACGGCTGATTTTCGACAAAAGAGATAACACCCCCCATTACGTCATGCTTCAGAAATGTGGAAAATGGTCCGTTTTCAAATGTTTTATTTTTGAACGTCAGTTCACATTTGTAGGTGGATCATCAGTGTTAGAGCTAAAATTATCATGTTTAAAGTGATTTTCATGCTTCCAGGGACTCGGGAAGTTAATTAAATACCATTTGGAGGCATTTAATGTTCGAGCAAAAACGGCTGATTTTCGACAAAAGAGATAACACCCCCCCATTACGTCATGCTTCAGAAATGTGGAAAATGGTCCGTTTTTAAATGTTTTATTTTTGAACGTCAGTTCACATTTGTAGGTGGATCATCAGTGTTAGAGCTAAAATTAGCATGTTTAAAGTGATTTTCATGCTTCCAGGGGCCCAAAACACAAGATTTATGGAATGGTTAAAAGTGCATGAAAATGGCCAATTTACTCACTCTGAGTTCTCAAAAAGGGTTTCTTCACCCCGGGAAGTTAATTAAATACCATTTGGAGGCATTTAATGTTCGAGCAAAAACGGCTGATTTTCGACAAAAGAGATAACACCCCCCCATTACGTCATGCTTCAGAAATGTGGAAAATGGTCCGTTTTCAAATGTTTTATTTTTGAACGTCAGTTCACATTTGTAGGTGGATCATCAGTGTTAGAGCTAAAATTAGCATGTTTAAAGTGATTTTCATGCTTCCAGGGGCTCGGGAAGTTAATTAAATACCATTTGGAGGCCTTTAATGTTCGAGCAAAAACGGCTGATTTTCGACAAAAGAGATAACACCCCCCCATTACGTCATGCTTCAGAAATGTGGAAAATGGTCCGTTTTCAAATGTTTTATTTTTGAACGTCAGTTCACATTTGTAGGTGGATCATCAGTGTTAGAGCTAAAATTAGCATGTTTAAAGTGATTTTCATGCTTCCAGGGGCCCAAAACACAAGATTCATGGAATGGTTAAAAGTGCATGAAAATGGCCAATTTACTCACTCTGAGTTCTCAAAAAGGGTTTCTTCACCCCGGGAAGTTAATTAAATACCATTTGGAGGCATTTAATGTTCGAGCAAAAACGGCTGATTTTCGACAAAAGAGATAACACCCCCCCATTACGTCATGCTTCAGAAATGTGGAAAATGGTCCGTTTTCAAATGTTTTATTTTTGAACGTCAGTTCACATTTGTAGGTGGATCATCAGTGTTAGAGCTAAAATTAGCATGTTTAAAGTGATTTTCATGCTTCCAGGGGCTCGGGAAGTGAAATAAATACCATTTGGAGGCATTTAATGTTCGAGCAAAAACGGCTGATTTTCGACAAAAGAGATAACACCCCCCCCATTACGTCATGCTTCAGAAATGTGGAAAATGGTCCGTTTTCAAATGTTTTATTTTTGAACGTCAGTTCACATTTGTAGGTGGATCATCAGTGTTAGAGCTAAAATTAGCATGTTTAAAGTGATTTTCATGCTTCCAGGGGCTCGGGAAGTTAATTAAATACCATTTGGAGGCATTTAATGTTCGAGCAAAAACGGCTGATTTTCGACAAAAGAGATAACACCCCCCCATTACGTCATGCTTCAGAAATGTGGAAAATGGTCCGTTTTCAAATGTTTTATTTTTGAACGTCAGTTCACATTTGTAGGTGGATCATCAGTGTTAGAGCTAAAATTAGCATGTTTAAAGTGATTTTCATGCTTCCAGGGGCTCGGGAAGTTAATTAAATACCATTTGGATGCATTTAATGTTCGAGCAAAAACGGCTGATTTTCGACAAAAGAGATAACACCCCCCCATTACGTCATGCTTCAGAAATGTGGAAAATGGTCCGTTTTCAAATGTTTTATTTTTGAACGTCAGTTCACATTTGTAGGTGGATCATCAGTGTTAGAGCTAAAATTAGCATGTTTAAAGTGATTTTCATGCTTCCAGGGGCCCAAAATACAAGATTTATGGAATGGTTAAAAGTGCATGAAAATGGCCAATTTACTCACTCTGAGTTCTCAAAAAGGGTTTCTTCACCCCGGGAAGTTAATTAAATACCATTTGGAGGCATTTAATGTTCGAGCAAAAACGGCTGATTTTCGACAAAAGAGATAACACCCCCCCATTACGTCATGCTTCAGAAATGTGGAAAATGGTCCGTTTTCAAATGTTTTATTTTTGAACGTCAGTTCACATTTGTAGGTGGATCATCAGTGTTAGAGCTAAAATTAGCATGTTTAAAGTGATTTTCATGCTTTCAGGGGCCCAAAACACAAGATTTATGGAATGGTTAAAAGTGCATGAAAATGGCCAATTTACTCACTCTGAGTTCTCAAAAAGGGTTTCTTCACCCCGGGAAGTTAATTAAATACCATTTGGAGGCATTTAATGTTCGAGCAAAAACGGCTGATTTTTGACAAAAGAGATAACACCCCCCCATTACGTCATGCTTCAGAAATGTGGAAAATGGTCCGTTTTCAAATGTTTTATTTTTGAACGTCAGTTCACATTTGTAGGTGGATCATCAGTGTTAGAGCTAAAATTAGCATGTTTAAAGTGATTTTCATGCTTCCAGGGGCTCGGGAAGTGAAATAAATACCATTTGGAGGCATTTAATGTTCGAGCAAAAACGGCTGATTTTCGACAAAAGAGATAACACCCCCCCATTACGTCATGCTTCAGAAATGTGGAAAATGGTCCGTTTTCAAATGTTTTATTTTTGAACGTCAGTTCACATTTGTAGGTGGATCATCAGTGTTAGAGCTAAAATTAGCATGTTTAAAGTGATTTTCATGCTTCCAGGGGCTCGGGAAGTTAATTAAATACCATTTGGAGGCCTTTAATGTTCGAGCAAAAACGGCTGATTTTCGACAAAAGAGATAACACCCCCCCATTACGTCATGCTTCAGAAATGTGGAAAATGGTCCGTTTTCAAATGTTTTATTTTTGAACGTCAGTTCACATTTGTAGGTGGATCATCAGTGTTAGAGCTAAAATTAGCATGTTTAAAGTGATTTTCATGCTTCCAGGGGCCCAAAACACAAGATTCATGGAATGGTTAAAAGTGCATGAAAATGGCCAATTTACTCACTCTGAGTTCTCAAAAAGGGTTTCTTCACCCCGGGAAGTTAATTAAATACCATTTGGAGGCATTTAATGTTCGAGCAAAAACGGCTGATTTTCGACAAAAGAGATAACACCCCCCCATTACGTCATGCTTCAGAAATGTGGAAAATGGTCCGTTTTCAAATGTTTTATTTTTGAACGTCAGTTCACATTTGTAGGTGGATCATCAGTGTTAGAGCTAAAATTAGCATGTTTAAAGTGATTTTCATGCTTCCAGGGGCCCAAAACACAAGATTTATGGAATGGTTAAAAGTGCATGAAAATGGCCAATTTACTCACTCTGAGTTCTCAAAAAGGGTTTCTTCACCCCGGGAAGTTAATTAAATACCATTTGGAGGCATTTAATATTCGAGCAAAAACGGCTGATTTTCGACAAAAGAGATAACACCCCCCCATTACGTCATGCTTCAGAAATGTGGAAAATGGTCCGTTTTCAAATGTTTTATTTTTGAACGTCAGTTCACATTTGTAGGTGGATCATCAGTGTTAGAGCTAAAATTAGCATGTTTAAAGTGATTTTCATGCTTCCAGGGGCCCAAAACACAAGATTTATGGAATGGTTAAAAGTGCATGAAAATGGCCAATTTACTCACTCTGAGTTCTCAAAAAGGGTTTCTTCACCCCGGGAAGTTAATTAAATACCATTTGGAGGCATTTAATGTTCGAGCAAAAACGGCTGATTTTCGACAAAAGAGATAACACCCCCCATTACGTCATGCTTCAGAAATGTGGAAAATGGTCCGTTTTCAAATGTTTTATTTTTGAACGTCAGTTCACATTTGTAGGTGGATCATCAGTGTTAGAGCTAAAATTATCATGTTTAAAGTGATTTTCATGCTTCCAGGGACTCGGGAAGTTAATTAAATACCATTTGGAGGCATTTAATGTTCGAGCAAAAACGGCTGATTTTCGACAAAAGAGATAACACCCCCCCATTACGTCATGCTTCAGAAATGTGGAAAATGGTCCGTTTTTAAATGTTTTATTTTTGAACGTCAGTTCACATTTGTAGGTGGATCATCAGTGTTAGAGCTAAAATTAGCATGTTTAAAGTGATTTTCATGCTTCCAGGGGCCCAAAACACAAGATTTATGGAATGGTTAAAAGTGCATGAAAATGGCCAATTTACTCACTCTGAGTTCTCAAAAAGGGTTTCTTCACCCCGGGAAGTTAATTAAATACCATTTGGAGGCATTTAATGTTCGAGCAAAAACGGCTGATTTTCGACAAAAGAGATAACACCCCCCCATTACGTCATGCTTCAGAAATGTGGAAAATGGTCCGTTTTCAAATGTTTTATTTTTGAACGTCAGTTCACATTTGTAGGTGGATCATCAGTGTTAGAGCTAAAATTAGCATGTTTAAAGTGATTTTCATGCTTCCAGGGGCTCGGGAAGTTAATTAAATACCATTTGGAGGCCTTTAATGTTCGAGCAAAAACGGCTGATTTTCGACAAAAGAGATAACACCCCCCCATTACGTCATGCTTCAGAAATGTGGAAAATGGTCCGTTTTCAAATGTTTTATTTTTGAACGTCAGTTCACATTTGTAGGTGGATCATCAGTGTTAGAGCTAAAATTAGCATGTTTAAAGTGATTTTCATGCTTCCAGGGGCCCAAAACACAAGATTCATGGAATGGTTAAAAGTGCATGAAAATGGCCAATTTACTCACTCTGAGTTCTCAAAAAGGGTTTCTTCACCCCGGGAAGTTAATTAAATACCATTTGGAGGCATTTAATGTTCGAGCAAAAACGGCTGATTTTCGACAAAAGAGATAACACCCCCCCATTACGTCATGCTTCAGAAATGTGGAAAATGGTCCGTTTTCAAATGTTTTATTTTTGAACGTCAGTTCACATTTGTAGGTGGATCATCAGTGTTAGAGCTAAAATTAGCATGTTTAAAGTGATTTTCATGCTTCCAGGGGCTCGGGAAGTGAAATAAATACCATTTGGAGGCATTTAATGTTCGAGCAAAAACAGCTGATTTTCGACAAAAGAGATAACACCCCCCCCATTACGTCATGCTTCAGAAATGTGGAAAATGGTCCGTTTTCAAATGTTTTATTTTTGAACGTCAGTTCACATTTGTAGGTGGATCATCAGTGTTAGAGCTAAAATTAGCATGTTTAAAGTGATTTTCATGCTTCCAGGGGCTCGGGAAGTTAATTAAATACCATTTGGAGGCATTTAATGTTCGAGCAAAAACGGCTGATTTTCGACAAAAGAGATAACACCCCCCCATTACGTCATGCTTCAGAAATGTGGAAAATGGTCCGTTTTCAAATGTTTTATTTTTGAACGTCAGTTCACATTTGTAGGTGGATCATCAGTGTTAGAGCTAAAATTAGCATGTTTAAAGTGATTTTCATGCTTCCAGGGGCTCGGGAAGTGAAATAAATACCATTTGGAGGCATTTAATGTTCGAGCAAAAAAGGCTGATTTTCCCCAAAAGAGATAACACCCCCCCCATTACGTCATGCTACAGAAATGTGGAAAATGGTCAGTTTTCAAATGTTTTATTTTTGAACGTCAGTTCACATTTGTAGGTGGATCATCAGTGTTAGAGCTAAAATTAGCATGTTTAAAGTGATTTTCATGCTTCCAGGGGCTCGGGAAGTGAAATAAATACCATTTGGAGGCATTTAATGTTCGAGCAAAAACGGCTGATTTTCGACAAAAGAGATAACACCCCCCCCATTACGTCATGCTTCAGAAATGTGGAAAATGGTCCGTTTTCAAATGTTTTATTTTTGAACGTCAGTTCACATTTGTAGGTGGATCATCAGTGTTAGAGCTAAAATTAGCATGTTTAAAGTGATTTTCATGCTTCCAGGGGCTCGGGAAGTTAATTAAATACCATTTGGAGGCATTTAATGTTCGAGCAAAAACGGCTGATTTTCGACAAAAGAGATAACACCCCCCCATTACGTCATGCTTCAGAAATGTGGAAAATGGTCCGTTTTCAAATGTTTTATTTTTGAACGTCAGTTCACATTTGTAGGTGGATCATCAGTGTTAGAGCTAAAATTAGCATGTTTAAAGTGATTTTCATGCTTCCAGGGGCTCGGGAAGTGAAATAAATACCATTTGGAGGCATTTAATGTTCGAGCAAAAAAGGCTGATTTTCCCCAAAAGAGATAACACCCCCCCCATTACGTCATGCTACAGAAATGTGGAAAATGGTCCGTTTTCAAATGTTTTATTTTTGAACGTCAGTTCACATTTGTAGGTGGATCATCAGTGTTAGAGCTAAAATTAGCATGTTTAAAGTGATTTTCATGCTTCCAGGGGCTCGGGAAGTGAAATAAATACCATTTGGAGGCATTAATGTTCGAGCAAAAACGGCTGATTTTCGACAAAAGAGATAACACCCCCCCATTACGTCATGCTTCAGAAATGTGGAAAATGGTCCGCTTTCAAATGTTTTATTTTTGAACGTCAGTTCACATTTGTAGGTGGATCATCAGTGTTAGAGCTAAAATTAGCATGTTTAAAGTGATTTTCATGCTTCCAGGGGCTCGGGAAGTGATTTATGGAATGGTTAAAAGTGCATGAAAATGGCCAATTTACTCACTCTGAGTTCTCAAAAAGGGTTTCTTCACCCCGGGAAGTTAATTAAATACCATTTGGAGGCATTTAATGTTCGAGCAAAAACGGCTGATTTTCGACAAAAGAGATAACACCCCCCCATTACGTCATGCTTCAGAAATGTGGAAAATGGTCCGTTTTCAAATGTTTTATTTTTGAACGTCAGTTCACATTTGTAGGTGGATCATCAGTGTTAGAGCTAAAATTAGCATGTTTAAAGTGATTTTCATGCTTTCAGGGGCCCAAAACACAAGATTTATGGAATGGTTAAAAGTGCATGAAAATGGCCAATTTACTCACTCTGAGTTCTCAAAAAGGGTTTCTTCACCCCGGGAAGTTAATTAAATACCATTTGGAGGCATTTAATGTTCGAGCAAAAACGGCTGATTTTTGACAAAAGAGATAACACCCCCCCATTACGTCATGCTTCAGAAATGTGGAAAATGGTCCGTTTTCAAATGTTTTATTTTTGAACGTCAGTTCACATTTGTAGGTGGATCATCAGTGTTAGAGCTAAAATTAGCATGTTTAAAGTGATTTTCATGCTTCCAGGGGCTCGGGAAGTGAAATAAATACCATTTGGAGGCATTTAATGTTCGAGCAAAAACGGCTGATTTTCGACAAAAGAGATAACACCCCCCCATTACGTCATGCTTCAGAAATGTGGAAAATGGTCCGTTTTCAAATGTTTTATTTTTGAACGTCAGTTCACATTTGTAGGTGGATCATCAGTGTTAGAGCTAAAATTAGCATGTTTAAAGTGATTTTCATGCTTCCAGGGGCTCGGGAAGTTAATTAAATACCATTTGGAGGCATTTAATGTTCGAGCAAAAACGGCTGATTTTCGACAAAAGAGATAACACCCCCCCATTACGTCATGCTTCAGAAATGTGGAAAATGGTCCGTTTTCAAATGTTTTATTTTTGAACGTCAGTTCACATTTGTAGGTGGATCATCAGTGTTAGAGCTAAAATTAGCATGTTTAAAGTGATTTTCATGCTTCCAGGGACTCGGGAAGTGAAATAAATACCATTTGGAGGCATTTAATGTTCGAGCAAAAACGGCTGATTTTCGACAAAAGAGATAACACCCCCCCATTACGTCATGCTTCAGAAATGTGGAAAATGGTCCGTTTTCAAATGTTTTATTTTTGAACGTCAGTTCACATTTGTAGGTGGATCATCAGTGTTAGAGCTAAAATTAGCATGTTTAAAGTGATTTTCATGCTTCCAGGGGCCCAAAACACAAGATTTATGGAATGGTTAAAAGTGCATGAAAATGGCCAATTTACTCACTCTGAGTTCTCAAAAAGGGTTTCTTCACCCCGGGAAGTTAATTAAATACCATTTGGAGGCATTTAATGTTCGAGCAAAAACGGCTGATTTTCGACAAAAGAGATAACACCCCCCCATTACGTCATGCTTCAGAAATGTGGAAAATGGTCAGTTTTCAAATGTTTTATTTTTGAACGTCAGTTCACATTTGTAGGTGGATCATCAGTGTTAGAGCTAAAATTAGCATGTTTAAAGTGATTTTCATGCTTCCAGGGGCTCGGGAAGTTAATTAAATACCATTTGGAGGCCTTTAATGTTCGAGCAAAAACGGCTGATTTTCGACAAAAGAGATAACACCCCCCCATTACGTCATGCTTCAGAAATGTGGAAAATGGTCCGTTTTCAAATGTTTTATTTTTGAACGTCAGTTCACATTTGTAGGTGGATCATCAGTGTTAGAGCTAAAATTAGCATGTTTAAAGTGATTTTCATGCTTCCAGGGGCCCAAAACACAAGATTCATGGAATGGTTAAAAGTGCATGAAAATGGCCAATTTACTCACTCTGAGTTCTCAAAAAGGGTTTCTTCACCCCGGGAAGTTAATTAAATACCATTTGGAGGCATTTAATGTTCGAGCAAAAACGGCTGATTTTCGACAAAAGAGATAACACCCCCCCATTACGTCATGCTTCAGAAATGTGGAAAATGGTCCGTTTTCAAATGTTTTATTTTTGAACGTCAGTTCACATTTGTAGGTGGATCATCAGTGTTAGAGCTAAAATTAGCATGTTTAAAGTGATTTTCATGCTTCCAGGGGCCCAAAACACAAGATTTATGGAATGGTTAAAAGTGCATGAAAATGGCCAATTTACTCACTCTGAGTTCTCAAAAAGGGTTTCTTCACCCCGGGAAGTTAATTAAATACCATTTGGAGGCATTTAATGTTCGAGCAAAAACGGCTGATTTTTGACAAAAGAGATAACACCCCCCCATTACGTCATGCTTCAGAAATGTGGAAAATGGTCCGTTTTCAAATGTTTTATTTTTGAACGTCAGTTCACATTTGTAGGTGGATCATCAGTGTTAGAGCTAAAATTAGCATGTTTAAAGTGATTTTCATGCTTCCAGGGGCTCGGGAAGTGAAATAAATACCATTTGGAGGCATTTAATGTTCGAGCAAAAACGGCTGATTTTCGACAAAAGAGATAACACCCCCCCATTACGTCATGCTTCAGAAATGTGGAAAATGGTCCGTTTTCAAATGTTTTATTTTTGAACGTCAGTTCACATTTGTAGGTGGATCATCAGTGTTAGAGCTAAAATTAGCATGTTTAAAGTGATTTTCATGCTTCCAGGGGCTCGGGAAGTTAATTAAATACCATTTGGAGGCATTTAATGTTCGAGCAAAAACGGCTGATTTTCGACAAAAGAGATAACACCCCCCCATTACGTCATGCTTCAGAAATGTGGAAAATGGTCCGTTTTCAAATGTTTTATTTTTGAACGTCAGTTCACATTTGTAGGTGGATCATCAGTGTTAGAGCTAAAATTAGCATGTTTAAAGTGATTTTCATGCTTCCAGGGACTCGGGAAGTGAAATAAATACCATTTGGAGGCATTTAATGTTCGAGCAAAAACGGCTGATTTTCGACAAAAGAGATAACACCCCCCCATTACGTCATGCTTCAGAAATGTGGAAAATGGTCCGTTTTCAAATGTTTTATTTTTGAACGTCAATTCACATTTGTAGGTGGATCATCAGTGTTAGAGCTAAAATTAGCATGTTTAAAGTGATTTTCATGCTTCCAGGGGCCCAAAACACAAGATTTATGGAATGGTTAAAAGTGCATGAAAATGGCCAATTTACTCACTCTGAGTTCTCAAAAAGGGTTTCTTCACCCCGGGAAGTTAATTAAATACCATTTGGAGGCATTTAATGTTCGAGCAAAAACGGCTGATTTTCGACAAAAGAGATAACACCCCCCCATTACGTCATGCTTCAGAAATGTGGAAAATGGTCCGTTTTCAAATGTTTTATTTTTGAACGTCAGTTCACATTTGTAGGTGGATCATCAGTGTTAGAGCTAAAATTAGCATGTTTAAAGTGATTTTCATGCTTCCAGGGGCTCGGGAAGTTAATTAAATACCATTTGGAGGCCTTTAATGTTCGAGCAAAAACGGCTGATTTTCGACAAAAGAGATAACACCCCCCCATTACGTCATGCTTCAGAAATGTGGAAAATGGTCCGTTTTCAAATGTTTTATTTTTGAACGTCAGTTCACATTTGTAGGTGGATCATCAGTGTTAGAGCTAAAATTAGCATGTTTAAAGTGATTTTCATGCTTCCAGGGGCCCAAAACACAAGATTCATGGAATGGTTAAAAGTGCATGAAAATGGCCAATTTACTCACTCTGAGTTCTCAAAAAGGGTTTCTTCACCCCGGGAAGTTAATTAAATACCATTTGGAGGCATTTAATGTTCGAGCAAAAACGGCTGATTTTCGACAAAAGAGATAACACCCCCCCATTACGTCATGCTTCAGAAATGTGGAAAATGGTCCGTTTTCAAATGTTTTATTTTTGAACGTCAGTTCACATTTGTAGGTGGATCATCAGTGTTAGAGCTAAAATTAGCATGTTTAAAGTGATTTTCATGCTTCCAGGGGCCCAAAACACAAGATTTATGGAATGGTTAAAAGTGCATGAAAATGGCCAATTTACTCACTCTGAGTTCTCAAAAAGGGTTTCTTCACCCCGGGAAGTTAATTAAATACCATTTGGAGGCATTTAATGTTCGAGCAAAAACGGCTGATTTTTGACAAAAGAGATAACACCCCCCCATTACGTCATGCTTCAGAAATGTGGAAAATGGTCCGTTTTCAAATGTTTTATTTTTGAACGTCAGTTCACATTTGTAGGTGGATCATCAGTGTTAGAGCTAAAATTAGCATGTTTAAAGTGATTTTCATGCTTCCAGGGGCTCGGGAAGTGAAATAAATACCATTTGGAGGCATTTAATGTTCGAGCAAAAACGGCTGATTTTCGACAAAAGAGATAACACCCCCCCATTACGTCATGCTTCAGAAATGTGGAAAATGGTCCGTTTTCAAATGTTTTATTTTTGAACGTCAGTTCACATTTGTAGGTGGATCATCAGTGTTAGAGCTAAAATTAGCATGTTTAAAGTGATTTTCATGCTTCCAGGGGCTCGGGAAGTTAATTAAATACCATTTGGAGGCATTTAATGTTCGAGCAAAAACGGCTGATTTTCGACAAAAGAGATAACACCCCCCCATTACGTCATGCTTCAGAAATGTGGAAAATGGTCCGTTTTCAAATGTTTTATTTTTGAACGTCAGTTCACATTTGTAGGTGGATCATCAGTGTTAGAGCTAAAATTAGCATGTTTAAAGTGATTTTCATGCTTCCAGGGACTCGGGAAGTGAAATAAATACCATTTGGAGGCATTTAATGTTCGAGCAAAAACGGCTGATTTTCGACAAAAGAGATAACACCCCCCCATTACGTCATGCTTCAGAAATGTGGAAAATGGTCCGTTTTCAAATGTTTTATTTTTGAACGTCAGTTCACATTTGTAGGTGGATCATCAGTGTTAGAGCTAAAATTAGCATGTTTAAAGTGATTTTCATGCTTCCAGGGGCCCAAAACACAAGATTTATGGAATGGTTAAAAGTGCATGAAAATGGCCAATTTACTCACTCTGAGTTCTCAAAAAGGGTTTCTTCACCCCGGGAAGTTAATTAAATACCATTTGGAGGCATTTAATGTTCGAGCAAAAACGGCTGATTTTCGACAAAAGAGATAACACCCCCCCATTACGTCATGCTTCAGAAATGTGGAAAATGGTCCGTTTTCAAATGTTTTATTTTTGAACGTCAGTTCACATTTGTAGGTGGATCATCAGTGTTAGAGCTAAAATTAGCATGTTTAAAGTGATTTTCATGCTTCCAGGGGCTCGGGAAGTTAATTAAATACCATTTGGAGGCCTTTAATGTTCGAGCAAAAACGGCTGATTTTCGACAAAAGAGATAACACCCCCCCATTACGTCATACTTCAGAAATGTGGAAAATGGTCCGTTTTCAAATGTTTTATTTTTGAACGTCAGTTCACATTTGTAGGTGGATCATCAGTGTTAGAGCTAAAATTAGCATGTTTAAAGTGATTTTCATGCTTCCAGGGGCCCAAAACACAAGATTCATGGAATGGTTAAAAGTGCATGAAAATGGCCAATTTACTCACTCTGAGTTCTCAAAAAGGGTTTCTTCACCCCGGGAAGTTAATTAAATACCATTTGGAGGCATTTAATGTTCGAGCAAAAACGGCTGATTTTCGACAAAAGAGATAACACCCCCCATTACGTCATGCTTCAGAAATGTGGAAAATGGTCCGTTTTCAAATGTTTTATTTTTGAACGTCAGTTCACATTTGTAGGTGGATCATCAGTGTTAGAGCTAAAATTAGCATGTTTAAAGTGATTTTCATGCTTCCAGGGGCCCAAAACACAAGATTTATGGAATGGTTAAAAGTGCATGAAAATGGCCAATTTACTCACTCTGAGTTCTCAAAAAGGGTTTCTTCACCCCGGGAAGTTAATTAAATACCATTTGGAGGCATTTAATATTCGAGCAAAAACGGCTGATTTTCGACAAAAGAGATAACACCCCCCCATTACGTCATGCTTCAGAAATGTGGAAAATGGTCCGTTTTCAAATGTTTTATTTTTGAACGTCAGTTCACATTTGTAGGTGGATCATCAGTGTTAGAGCTAAAATTAGCATGTTTAAAGTGATTTTCATGCTTCCAGGGGCCCAAAACACAAGATTCATGGAATGGTTAAAAGTGCATGAAAATGGCCAATTTACTCACTCTGAGTTCTCAAAAAGGGTTTCTTCAACCCGGGAAGTTAATTAAATACCATTTGGAGGCATTTAATGTTCGAGCAAAAACGGCTGATTTTCGACAAAACAGATAACACCCCCCCATTACGTCATGCTTCAGAAATGTGGAAAATGGTCCGTTTTCAAATGTTTTATTTTTGAACGTCAGTTCACATTTGTAGGTGGATCATCAGTGTTAGAGCTAAAATTAGCATGTTTAAAGTGATTTTCATGCTTCCAGGGGCCCAAAACACAAGATTTATGGAATGGTTAAAAGTGCATGAAAATGGCCAATTTACTCACTCTGAGTTCTCAAAAAGGGTTTCTTCACCCCGGGAAGTTAATTAAATACCATTTGGAGGCATTTAATATTCGAGCAAAAACGGCTGATTTTCGACAAAAGAGATAACACCCCCCCATTACGTCATGCTTCAGAAATGTGGAAAATGGTCCGTTTTCAAATGTTTTATTTTTGAACGTCAGTTCACATTTGTAGGTGGATCATCAGTGTTAGAGCTAAAATTAGCATGTTTAAAGTGATTTTCATGCTTCCAGGGGCCCAAAACACAAGATTTATGGAATGGTTAAAAGTGCATGAAAATGGCCAATTTACTCACTCTGAGTTCTCAAAAAGGGTTTCTTCACCCCGGGAAGTTAATTAAATACCATTTGGAGGCATTTAATGTTCGAGCAAAAACGGCTGATTTTCGACAAAAGAGATAACACCCCCCATTACGTCATGCTTCAGAAATGTGGAAAATGGTCCGTTTTCAAATGTTTTATTTTTGAACGTCAGTTCACATTTGTAGGTGGATCATCAGTGTTAGAGCTAAAATTATCATGTTTAAAGTGATTTTCATGCTTCCAGGGACTCGGGAAGTTAATTAAATACCATTTGGAGGCATTTAATGTTCGAGCAAAAACGGCTGATTTTCGACAAAAGAGATAACACCCCCCCCATTACGTCATGCTTCAGAAATGTGGAAAATGGTCCGTTTTTAAATGTTTTATTTTTGAACGTCAGTTCACATTTGTAGGTGGATCATCAGTGTTAGAGCTAAAATTAGCATGTTTAAAGTGATTTTCATGCTTCCAGGGGCCCAAAACACAAGATTTATGGAATGGTTAAAAGTGCATGAAAATGGCCAATTTACTCACTCTGAGTTCTCAAAAAGGGTTTCTTCACCCCGGGAAGTTAATTAAATACCATTTGGAGGCATTTAATGTTCGAGCAAAAACGGCTGTTTTTCGACAAAAGAGATAACACCCCCCCATTACGTCATGCTTCAGAAATGTGGAAAATGGTCCGTTTTCAAATGTTTTATTTTTGAACGTCAGTTCACATTTGTAGGTGGATCATCAGTGTTAGAGCTAAAATTAGCATGTTTAAAGTGATTTTCATGCTTCCAGGGGCTCGGGAAGTTAATTAAATACCATTTGGAGGCCTTTAATGTTCGAGCAAAAACGGCTGATTTTCGACAAAAGAGATAACACCCCCCCATTACGTCATGCTTCAGAAATGTGGAAAATGGTCCGTTTTCAAATGTTTTATTTTTGAACGTCAGTTCACATTTGTAGGTGGATCATCAGTGTTAGAGCTAAAATTAGCATGTTTAAAGTGATTTTCATGCTTCCAGGGGCCCAAAACACAAGATTCATGGAATGGTTAAAAGTGCATGAAAATGGCCAATTTACTCACTCTGAGTTCTCAAAAAGGGTTTCTTCACCCCGGGAAGTTAATTAAATACCATTTGGAGGCATTTAATGTTCGAGCAAAAACGGCTGATTTTCGACAAAAGAGATAACACCCCCCCATTACGTCATGCTTCAGAAATGTGGAAAATGGTCCGTTTTCAAATGTTTTATTTTTGAACGTCAGTTCACATTTGTAGGTGGATCATCAGTGTTAGAGCTAAAATTAGCATGTTTAAAGTGATTTTCATGCTTCCAGGGGCTCGGGAAGTGAAATAAATACCATTTGGAGGCATTTAATGTTCGAGCAAAAACGGCTGATTTTCGACAAAAGAGATAACACCCCCCCCCATTACGTCATGCTTCAGAAATGTGGAAAATGGTCCGTTTTCAAATGTTTTATTTTTGAACGTCAGTTCACATTTGTAGGTGGATCATCAGTGTTAGAGCTAAAATTAGCATGTTTAAAGTGATTTTCATGCTTCCAGGGGCTCGGGAAGTTAATTAAATACCATTTGGAGGCATTTAATGTTCGAGCAAAAACGGCTGATTTTCGACAAAAGAGATAACACCCCCCCATTACGTCATGCTTCAGAAATGTGGAAAATGGTCCGTTTTCAAATGTTTTATTTTTGAACGTCAGTTCACATTTGTAGGTGGATCATCAGTGTTAGAGCTAAAATTAGCATGTTTAAAGTGATTTTCATGCTTCCAGGGGCTCGGGAAGTTAATTAAATACCATTTGGAGGCATTTAATGTTCGAGCAAAAACGGCTGATTTTCGACAAAAGAGATAACACCCCCCCATTACGTCATGCTTCAGAAATGTGGAAAATGGTCCGTTTTCAAATGTTTTATTTTTGAACGTCAGTTCACATTTGTAGGTGGATCATCAGTGTTAGAGCTAAAATTAGCATGTTTAAAGTGATTTTCATGCTTCCAGGGGCCCAAAATACAAGATTTATGGAATGGTTAAAAGTGCATGAAAATGGCCAATTTACTCACTCTGAGTTCTCAAAAAGGGTTTCTTCACCCCGGGAAGTTAATTAAATACCATTTGGAGGCATTTAATGTTCGAGCAAAAACGGCTGATTTTCGACAAAAGAGATAACACCCCCCCATTACGTCATGCTTCAGAAATGTGGAAAATGGTCCGTTTTCAAATGTTTTATTTTTGAACGTCAGTTCACATTTGTAGGTGGATCATCAGTGTTAGAGCTAAAATTAGCATGTTTAAAGTGATTTTCATGCTTTCAGGGGCCCAAAACACAAGATTTATGGAATGGTTAAAAGTGCATGAAAATGGCCAATTTACTCACTCTGAGTTCTCAAAAAGGGTTTCTTCACCCCGGGAAGTTAATTAAATACCATTTGGAGGCATTTAATGTTCGAGCAAAAACGGCTGATTTTTGACAAAAGAGATAACACCCCCCCATTACGTCATGCTTCAGAAATGTGGAAAATGGTCCGTTTTCAAATGTTTTATTTTTGAACGTCAGTTCACATTTGTAGGTGGATCATCAGTGTTAGAGCTAAAATTAGCATGTTTAAAGTGATTTTCATGCTTCCAGGGGCTCGGGAAGTGAAATAAATACCATTTGGAGGCATTTAATGTTCGAGCAAAAACGGCTGATTTTCGACAAAAGAGATAACACCCCCCCATTACGTCATGCTTCAGAAATGTGGAAAATGGTCCGTTTTCAAATGTTTTATTTTTGAACGTCAGTTCACATTTGTAGGTGGATCATCAGTGTTAGAGCTAAAATTAGCATGTTTAAAGTGATTTTCATGCTTCCAGGGGCTCGGGAAGTTAATTAAATACCATTTGGAGGCATTTAATGTTCGAGCAAAAACGGCTGATTTTCGACAAAAGAGATAACACCCCCCCATTACGTCATGCTTCAGAAATGTGGAAAATGGTCCGTTTTCAAATGTTTTATTTTTGAACGTCAGTTCACATTTGTAGGTGGATCATCAGTGTTAGAGCTAAAATTAGCATGTTTAAAGTGATTTTCATGCTTCCAGGGACTCGGGAAGTGAAATAAATACCATTTGGAGGCATTTAATGTTCGAGCAAAAACGGCTGATTTTCGACAAAAGAGATAACACCCCCCCATTACGTCATGCTTCAGAAATGTGGAAAATGGTCCGTTTTCAAATGTTTTATTTTTGAACGTCAGTTCACATTTGTAGGTGGATCATCAGTGTTAGAGCTAAAATTAGCATGTTTAAAGTGATTTTCATGCTTCCAGGGGCCCAAAACACAAGATTTATGGAATGGTTAAAAGTGCATGAAAATGGCCAATTTACTCACTCTGAGTTCTCAAAAAGGGTTTCTTCACCCCGGGAAGTTAATTAAATACCATTTGGAGGCATTTAATGTTCGAGCAAAAACGGCTGATTTTCGACAAAAGAGATAACACCCCCCCATTACGTCATGCTTCAGAAATGTGGAAAATGGTCCGTTTTCAAATGTTTTATTTTTGAACGTCAGTTCACATTTGTAGGTGGATCATCAGTGTTAGAGCTAAAATTAGCATGTTTAAAGTGATTTTCATGCTTCCAGGGGCTCGGGAAGTTAATTAAATACCATTTGGAGGCCTTTAATGTTCGAGCAAAAACGGCTGATTTTCGACAAAAGAGATAACACCCCCCCATTACGTCATGCTTCAGAAATGTGGAAAATGGTCCGTTTTCAAATGTTTTATTTTTGAACGTCAGTTCACATTTGTAGGTGGATCATCAGTGTTAGAGCTAAAATTAGCATGTTTAAAGTGATTTTCATGCTTCCAGGGGCCCAAAACACAAGATTCATGGAATGGTTAAAAGTGCATGAAAATGGCCAATTTACTCACTCTGAGTTCTCAAAAAGGGTTTCTTCACCCCGGGAAGTTAATTAAATACCATTTGGAGGCATTTAATGTTCGAGCAAAAACGGCTGATTTTCGACAAAAGAGATAACACCCCCCCATTACGTCATGCTTCAGAAATGTGGAAAATGGTCCGTTTTCAAATGTTTTATTTTTGAACGTCAGTTCACATTTGTAGGTGGATCATCAGTGTTAGAGCTAAAATTAGCATGTTTAAAGTGATTTTCATGCTTCCAGGGGCCCAAAACACAAGATTTATGGAATGGTTAAAAGTGCATGAAAATGGCCAATTTACTCACTCTGAGTTCTCAAAAAGGGTTTCTTCACCCCGGGAAGTTAATTAAATACCATTTGGAGGCATTTAATATTCGAGCAAAAACGGCTGATTTTCGACAAAAGAGATAACACCCCCCCATTACGTCATGCTTCAGAAATGTGGAAAATGGTCCGTTTTCAAATGTTTTATTTTTGAACGTCAGTTCACATTTGTAGGTGGATCATCAGTGTTAGAGCTAAAATTAGCATGTTTAAAGTGATTTTCATGCTTCCAGGGGCCCAAAACACAAGATTTATGGAATGGTTAAAAGTGCATGAAAATGGCCAATTTACTCACTCTGAGTTCTCAAAAAGGGTTTCTTCACCCCGGGAAGTTAATTAAATACCATTTGGAGGCATTTAATATTCGAGCAAAAACGGCTGATTTTCGACAAAAGAGATAACACCCCCCCATTACGTCATGCTTCAGAAATGTGGAAAATGGTCCGTTTTCAAATGTTTTATTTTTGAACGTCAGTTCACATTTGTAGGTGGATCATCAGTGTTAGAGCTAAAATTAGCATGTTTAAAGTGATTTTCATGCTTCCAGGGGCCCAAAACACAAGATTTATGGAATGGTTAAAAGTGCATGAAAATGGCCAATTTACTCACTCTGAGTTCTCAAAAAGGGTTTCTTCACCCCGGGAAGTTAATTAAATACCATTTGGAGGCATTTAATATTCGAGCAAAAACGGCTGATTTTCGACAAAAGAGATAACACCCCCCCATTACGTCATGCTTCAGAAATGTGGAAAATGGTCCGTTTTCAAATGTTTTATTTTTGAACGTCAGTTCACATTTGTAGGTGGATCATCAGTGTTAGAGCTAAAATTAGCATGTTTAAAGTGATTTTCATGCTTCCAGGGGCCCAAAACACAAGATTTATGGAATGGTTAAAAGTGCATGAAAATGGCCAATTTACTCACTCTGAGTTCTCAAAAAGGGTTTCTTCACCCCGGGAAGTTAATTAAATACCATTTGGAGGCATTTAATGTTCGAGCAAAAACGGCTGATTTTCGACAAAAGAGATAACACCCCCCATTACGTCATGCTTCAGAAATGTGGAAAATGGTCCGTTTTCAAATGTTTTATTTTTGAACGTCAGTTCACATTTGTAGGTGGATCATCAGTGTTAGAGCTAAAATTATCATGTTTAAAGTGATTTTCATGCTTCCAGGGACTCGGGAAGTTAATTAAATACCATTTGGAGGCATTTAATGTTCGAGCAAAAACGGCTGATTTTCGACAAAAGAGATAACACCCCCCCATTACGTCATGCTTCAGAAATGTGGAAAATGGTCCGTTTTCAAATGTTTTATTTTTGAACTTCAGTTCACATTTGTAGGTGGATCATCAGTGTTAGAGCTAAAATTAGCATGTTTAAAGTGATTTTCATGCTTCCAGGGGCCCAAAACACAAGATTTATGGAATGGTTAAAAGTGCATGAAAATGGCCAATTTACTCACTCTGAGTTCTCAAAAAGGGTTTCTTCACCCCGGGAAGTTAATTAAATACCATTTGGAGGCATTTAATGTTCGAGCAAAAACGGCTGATTTTCGACAAAAGAGATAACACCCCCACATTACGTCATGCTTCAGAAATGTGGAAAATGGTCCGTTTTCAAATGTTTTATTTTTGAACGTCAGTTCACATTTGTAGGTGGATCATCAGTGTTAGAGCTAAAATTAGCATGTTTAAAGTGATTTTCATGCTTCCAGGGGCTCGGGAAGTTAATTAAATACCATTTGGAGGCCTTTAATGTTCGAGCAAAAACGGCTGATTTTCGACAAAAGAGATAACACCCCCCCATTACGTCATGCTTCAGAAATGTGGAAAATGGTCCGTTTTCAAATGTTTTATTTTTGAACGTCAGTTCACATTTGTAGGTGGATCATCAGTGTTAGAGCTAAAATTAGCATGTTTAAAGTGATTTTCATGCTTCCAGGGGCCCAAAACACAAGATTTATGGAATGGTTAAAAGTGCATGAAAATGGCCAATTTACTCACTCTGAGTTCTCAAAAAGGGTTTCTTCACCCCGGGAAGTTAATTAAATACCATTTGGAGGCATTTAATGTTCGAGCAAAAACGGCTGATTTTCGACAAAAGAGATAACACCCCCCATTACGTCATGCTTCAGAAATGTGGAAAATGGTCCGTTTTCAAATGTTTTATTTTTGAACGTCAGTTCACATTTGTAGGTGGATCATCAGTGTTAGAGCTAAAATTATCATGTTTAAAGTGATTTTCATGCTTCCAGGGACTCGGGAAGTTAATTAAATACCATTTGGAGGCATTTAATGTTCGAGCAAAAACGGCTGATTTTCGACAAAAGAGATAACACCCCCCCATTACGTCATGCTTCAGAAATGTGGAAAATGGTCCGTTTTTAAATGTTTTATTTTTGAACGTCAGTTCACATTTGTAGGTGGATCATCAGTGTTAGAGCTAAAATTAGCATGTTTAAAGTGATTTTCATGCTTCCAGGGGCCCAAAACACAAGATTTATGGAATGGTTAAAAGTGCATGAAAATGGCCAATTTACTCACTCTGAGTTCTCAAAAAGGGTTTCTTCACCCCGGGAAGTTAATTAAATACCATTTGGAGGCATTTAATGTTCGAGCAAAAACGGCTGTTTTTCGACAAAAGAGATAACACCCCCCCATTACGTCATGCTTCAGAAATGTGGAAAATGGTCCGTTTTCAAATGTTTTATTTTTGAACGTCAGTTCACATTTGTAGGTGGATCATCAGTGTTAGAGCTAAAATTAGCATGTTTAAAGTGATTTTCATGCTTCCAGGGGCTCGGGAAGTTAATTAAATACCATTTGGAGGCCTTTAATGTTCGAGCAAAAACGGCTGATTTTCGACAAAAGAGATAACACCCCCCCATTACGTCATGCTTCAGAAATGTGGAAAATGGTCCGTTTTCAAATGTTTTATTTTTGAACGTCAGTTCACATTTGTAGGTGGATCATCAGTGTTAGAGCTAAAATTAGCATGTTTAAAGTGATTTTCATGCTTCCAGGGGCCCAAAACACAAGATTCATGGAATGGTTAAAAGTGCATGAAAATGGCCAATTTACTCACTCTGAGTTCTCAAAAAGGGTTTCTTCACCCCGGGAAGTTAATTAAATACCATTTGGAGGCATTTAATGTTCGAGCAAAAACGGCTGATTTTCGACAAAAGAGATAACACCCCCCCATTACGTCATGCTTCAGAAATGTGGAAAATGGTCCGTTTTCAAATGTTTTATTTTTGAACGTCAGTTCACATTTGTAGGTGGATCATCAGTGTTAGAGCTAAAATTAGCATGTTTAAAGTGATTTTCATGCTTCCAGGGGCTCGGGAAGTGAAATAAATACCATTTGGAGGCATTTAATGTTCGAGCAAAAACGGCTGATTTTCGACAAAAGAGTTAACACCCCCCCCATTACGTCATGCTTCAGAAATGTGGAAAATGGTCCGTTTTCAAATGTTTTATTTTTGAACGTCAGTTCACATTTGTAGGTGGATCATCAGTGTTAGAGCTAAAATTAGCATGTTTAAAGTGATTTTCATGCTTCCAGGGGCTCGGGAAGTTAATTAAATACCATTTGGAGGCATTTAATGTTCGAGCAAAAACGGCTGATTTTCGACAAAAGAGATAACACCCCCCCATTACGTCATGCTTCAGAAATGTGGAAAATGGTCCGTTTTCAAATGTTTTATTTTTGAACGTCAGTTCACATTTGTAGGTGGATCATCAGTGTTAGAGCTAAAATTAGCATGTTTAAAGTGATTTTCATGCTTCCAGGGGCTCGGGAAGTTAATTAAATACCATTTGGAGGCATTTAATGTTCGAGCAAAAACGGCTGATTTTCGACAAAAGAGATAACACCTCCCCATTACGTCATGCTTCAGAAATGTGGAAAATGGTCCGTTTTCAAATGTTTTATTTTTGAACGTCAGTTCACATTTGTAGGTGGATCATCAGTGTTAGAGCTAAAATTAGCATGTTTAAAGTGATTTTCATGCTTCCAGGGGCCCAAAATACAAGATTTATGGAATGGTTAAAAGTGCATGAAAATGGCCAATTTACTCACTCTGAGTTCTCAAAAAGGGTTTCTTCACCCCGGGAAGTTAATTAAATACCATTTGGAGGCATTTAATGTTCGAGCAAAAACGGCTGATTTTCGACAAAAGAGATAACACCCCCCCATTACGTCATGCTTCAGAAATGTGGAAAATGGTCCGTTTTCAAATGTTTTATTTTTGAACGTCAGTTCACATTTGTAGGTGGATCATCAGTGTTAGAGCTAAAATTAGCATGTTTAAAGTGATTTTCATGCTTTCAGGGGCCCAAAACACAAGATTTATGGACTGGTTAAAAGTGCATGAAAATGGCCAATTTACTCACTCTGAGTTCTCAAAAAGGGTTTCTTCACCCCGGGAAGTTAATTAAATACCATTTGGAGGCATTTAATGTTCGAGCAAAAACGGCTGATTTTTGACAAAAGAGATAACACCCCCCCATTACGTCATGCTTCAGAAATGTGGAAAATGGTCCGTTTTCAAATGTTTTATTTTTGAACGTCAGTTCACATTTGTAGGTGGATCATCAGTGTTAGAGCTAAAATTAGCATGTTTAAAGTGATTTTCATGCTTCCAGGGGCCCAAAACACAAGATTTATGGAATGGTTAAAAGTGCATGAAAATGGCCAATTTACTCACTCTGAGTTCTCAAAAAGGGTTTCTTCACCCCGGGAAGTTAATTAAATACCATTTGGAGGCATTTAATGTTCGAGCAAAAACGGCTGATTTTCGACAAAAGAGATAACACCCCCCATTACGTCATGCTTCAGAAATGTGGAAAATGGTCCGTTTTCAAATGTTTTATTTTTGAACGTCAGTTCACATTTGTAGGTGGATCATCAGTGTTAGAGCTAAAATTAGCATGTTTAAAGTGATTTTCATGCTTCCAGGGACTCGGGAAGTTAATTAAATACCATTTGGAGGCATTTAATGTTCGAGCAAAAACGGCTGATTTTCGACAAAAGAGATAACACCCCCCCATTACGTCATGCTTCAGAAATGTGGAAAATGGTCCGTTTTCAAATGTTTTATTTTTGAACTTCAGTTCACATTTGTAGGTGGATCATCAGTGTTAGAGCTAAAATTAGCATGTTTAAAGTGATTTTCATGCTTCCAGGGGCCCAAAACACAAGATTTATGGAATGGTTAAAAGTGCATGAAAATGGCCAATTTACTCACTCTGAGTTCTCAAAAAGGGTTTCTTCACCCCGGGAAGTTAATTAAATACCATTTGGAGGCATTTAATGTTCGAGCAAAAACGGCTGATTTTCGACAAAAGAGATAACACCCCCACATTACGTCATGCTTCAGAAATGTGGAAAATGGTCCGTTTTCAAATGTTTTATTTTTGAACGTCAGTTCACATTTGTAGGTGGATCATCAGTGTTAGAGCTAAAATTAGCATGTTTAAAGTGATTTTCATGCTTCCAGGGGCCCAAAACACAAGATTTATGGAATGGTTAAAAGTGCATGAAAATGGCCAATTTACTCACTCTGAGTTCTCAAAAAGGGTTTCTTCACCCCGGGAAGTTAATTAAATACCATTTGGAGGCATTTAATGTTAGAGCAAAAACGGCTGATTTTCGACAAAAGAGATAACACCCCCCCATTACGTCATGCTTCAGAAATGTGGAAAATGGTCCGTTTTCAAATGTTTTATTTTTGAACGTCAGTTCACATTTGTAGGTGGATCATCAGTGTTAGAGCTAAAATTAGCATGTTTAAAGTGATTTTCATGCTTCCAGGGGCTCGGGAAGTTAATTAAATACCATTTGGAGGCATTTAATGTTAGAGCAAAAACGGCTGATTTTCGACAAAAGAGATAACACCCCCCCATTACGTCATGCTTCAGAAATGTGGAAAATGGTCCGTTTTCAAATGTTTCATTTTTGAACGTCAGTTCACATTTGTAGGTGGATCATCAGTGTTAGAGCTAAAATTAGCATGTTTAAAGTGATTTTCATGCTTCCAAGGGCTCGGGAAGTTAATTAAATACCATTTGGAGGCATTTAATGTTCGAGCAAAAACGGCTGATTTTCGACAAAAGAGATAACACCCCCCCATTACGTCATGCTTCAGAAATGTGGAAAATGGTCCGTTTTCAAATGTTTTATTTTTGAACGTCAGTTCACATTTGTAGGTGGATCATCAGTGTTAGAGCTAAAATTAGCATGTTTAAAGTGATTTTCATGCTTCCAGGGGCCCAAAACACAAGATTTATGGAATGGTTAAAAGTGCATGAAAATGGCCAATTTACTCACTCTGAGTTCTCAAAAAGGGTTTCTTTACCCCGGGAAGTTAATTAAATACCATTTGGAGGCATTTAATGTTAGAGCAAAAACGGCTGATTTTCGACAAAAGAGATAACACCCCCCATTACGTCATGCTTCAGAAATGTGGAAAATGGTCCGTTTTCAAATGTTTTATTTTTGAACGTCAGTTCACATTTGTAGGTGGATCATCAGTGTTAGAGCTAAAATTAGCATGTTTAAAGTGATTTTCATGCTTTCAGGGGCCCAAAACACAAGATTTATGGAATGGTTAAAAGTGCATGAAAATGGCCAATTTACTCACTCTGAGTTCTCAAAAAGGGTTTCTTCACCCCGGGAAGTTAATTAAATACCATTTGGAGGCATTTAATGTTCGATCAAAAACGGCTGATTTTCGACAAAAGAGATAACACCCCCCCATTACGTCATGCTTCAGAAATGTGGAAAATGGTCCGTTTTCAAATGTTTTATTTTTGAACGTCAGTTCACATTTGTAGGTGGATCATCAGTGTTAGAGCTAAAATTAGCATGTTTAAAGTGATTTTCATGCTTCCAGGGGCTCGGGAAGTGAAATAAATACCATTTGGAGGCATTTAATGTTCGAGCAAAAACGGCTGATTTTCGACAAAAGAGATAACACCCCCCCATTACGTCATGCTTCAGAAATGTGGAAAATGGTCCGTTTTCAAATGTTTTATTTTTGAACGTCAGTTCACATTTGTAGGTGGATCATCAGTGTTAGAGCTAAAATTAGCATGTTTAAAGTGATTTTCATGCTTCCAGGGGCTCGGGAAGTTAATTAAATACCATTTGGAGGCATTTAATTTTCGAGCAAAAACGGCTGATTTTCGACAAAAGAGATAACACCCCCCCATTACGTCATGCTTCAGAAATGTGGAAAATGGTCCATTTTCAAATGTTTTATTTTTGAACATCAGTTCACATTTGTAGGTGGATCATCAGTGTTAGAGCTAAAATTAGCATGTTTAAAGTGATTTTCATGCTTCCAGGGGCTCGGGAAGTGAAATAAATACCATTTGGAGGCATTTAATGTTCGAGCAAAAACGGCTGATTTTCGACAAAAGAGATAACACCCCCCCATTACGTCATGCTTCAGAAATGTGGAAAATGGTCCGTTTTCAAATGTTTTATTTTTGAACGTCAGTTCACATTTGTAGGTGGATCATCAGTGTTAGAGCTAAAATTAGCATGTTTAAAGTGATTTTCATGCTTCCAGGGGCCCAAAACACAAGATTTATGGAATGGTTAAAAGTGCATGAAAATGGCCAATTTACTCACTCTGAGTTCTCTAAAAAGGGTTTCTTCACCCCGGGAAGTTAATTAAATACCATTTGGAGGCATTTAATGTTCGAGCAAAAACGGCTGATTTTCGACAAAAGAGATAACACCCCCCCATTACGTCATGCTTCAGAAATGTGGAAAATGGTCCGTTTTCAAATGTTTTATTTTTGAACGTCAGTTCACATTTGTAGGTGGATCATCAGTGTTAGAGCTAAAATTAGCATGTTTAAAGTGATTTTCATGCTTCCAGGGGCTCGGGAAGTTAATTAAATACCATTTGGAGGCCTTTAATGTTCGAGCAAAAACGGCTGATTTTCGACAAAAGAGATAACACCCCCCCATTACGTCATGCTTCAGAAATGTGGAAAATGGTCCGTTTTCAAATGTTTTATTTTTGAACGTCAGTTCACATTTGTAGGTGGATCATCAGTGTTAGAGCTAAAATTAGCATGTTTAAAGTGATTTTCATGCTTCCAGGGGCCCAAAACACAAGATTCATGGAATGGTTAAAAGTGCATGAAAATGGCCAATTTACTCACTCTGAGTTCTCAAAAAGGGTTTCTTCACCCCGGGAAGTTAATTAAATACCATTTGGAGGCATTTAATGTTCGAGCAAAAACGGCTGATTTTCGACAAAAGAGATAACACCCCCCATTACGTCATGCTTCAGAAATGTGGAAAATGGTCCGTTTTCAAATGTTTTATTTTTGAACGTCAGTTCACATTTGTAGGTGGATCATCAGTGTTAGAGCTAAAATTAGCATGTTTAAAGTGATTTTCATGCTTCCAGGGGCTCGGGAAGTTAATTAAATACCATTTGGAGGCATTTAATGTTAGAGCAAAAACGGCTGATTTTCGACAAAAGAGATAACACCCCCCCATTACGTCATGCTTCAGAAATGTGGAAAATGGTCCGTTTTCAAATGTTTCATTTTTGAACGTCAGTTCACATTTGTAGGTGGATCATCAGTGTTAGAGCTAAAATTAGCATGTTTAAAGTGATTTTCATGCTTCCAAGGGCTCGGGAAGTTAATTAAATACCATTTGGAGGCATTTAATGTTCGAGCAAAAACGGCTGATTTTCGACAAAAGAGATAACACCCCCCCATTACGTCATGCTTCAGAAATGTGGAAAATGGTCCGTTTTCAAATGTTTTATTTTTGAACGTCAGTTCACATTTGTAGGTGGATCATCAGTGTTAGAGCTAAAATTAGCATGTTTAAAGTGATTTTCATGCTTCCAGGGGCCCAAAACACAAGATTTATGGAATGGTTAAAAGTGCATGAAAATGGCCAATTTACTCACTCTGAGTTCTCAAAAAGGGTTTCTTCACCCCGGGAAGTTAATTAAATACCATTTGGAGGCATTTAATGTTAGAGCAAAAACGGCTGATTTTCGACAAAAGAGATAACACCCCCCATTACGTCATGCTTCAGAAATGTGGAAAATGGTCCGTTTTCAAATGTTTTATTTTTGAACGTCAGTTCACATTTGTAGGTGGATCATCAGTGTTAGAGCTAAAATTAGCATGTTTAAAGTGATTTTCATGCTTTCAGGGGCCCAAAACACAAGATTTATGGAATGGTTAAAAGTGCATGAAAATGGCCAATTTACTCACTCTGAGTTCTCAAAAAGGGTTTCTTCACCCCGGGAAGTTAATTAAATACCATTTGGAGGCATTTAATGTTCGATCAAAAACGGCTGATTTTCGACAAAAGAGATAACACCCCCCCATTACGTCATGCTTCAGAAATGTGGAAAATGGTCCGTTTTCAAATGTTTTATTTTTGAACGTCAGTTCACATTTGTAGGTGGATCATCAGTGTTAGAGCTAAAATTAGCATGTTTAAAGTGATTTTCATGCTTCCAGGGGCTCGGGAAGTGAAATAAATACCATTTGGAGGCATTTAATGTTCGAGCAAAAACGGCTGATTTTCGACAAAAGAGATAACACCCCCCCATTACGTCATGCTTCAGAAATGTGGAAAATGGTCCGTTTTCAAATGTTTTATTTTTGAACGTCAGTTCACATTTGTAGGTGGATCATCAGTGTTAGAGCTAAAATTAGCATGTTTAAAGTGATTTTCATGCTTCCAGGGGCTCGGGAAGTTAATTAAATACCATTTGGAGGCATTTAATTTTCGAGCAAAAACGGCTGATTTTCGACAAAAGAGATAACACCCCCCCATTACGTCATGCTTCAGAAATGTGGAAAATGGTCCATTTTCAAATGTTTTATTTTTGAACATCAGTTCACATTTGTAGGTGGATCATCAGTGTTAGAGCTAAAATTAGCATGTTTAAAGTGATTTTCATGCTTCCAGGGGCTCGGGAAGTGAATAAATACCATTTGGAGGCATTTAATGTTCGAGCAAAAACGGCTGATTTTCGACAAAAGAGATAACACCCCCCCATTACGTCATGCTTCAGAAATGTGGAAAATGGTCCGTTTTCAAATGTTTTATTTTTGAACGTCAGTTCACATTTGTAGGTGGATCATCAGTGTTAGAGCTAAAATTAGCATGTTTAAAGTGATTTTCATGCTTCCAGGGGCCCAAAACACAAGATTTATGGAATGGTTTAAAAGTGCATGAAAATGGCCAATTTACTCACTCTGAGTTCTCTAAAAAGGGTTTCTTCACCCCGGGAAGTTAATTAAATACCATTTGGAGGCATTTAATGTTCGAGCAAAAACGGCTGATTTTCGACAAAAGAGATAACACCCCCCCATTACGTCATGCTTCAGAAATGTGGAAAATGGTCCGTTTTCAAATGTTTTATTTTTGAACGTCAGTTCACATTTGTAGGTGGATCATCAGTGTTAGAGCTAAAATTAGCATGTTTAAAGTGATTTTCATGCTTCCAGGGGCTCGGGAAGTTAATTAAATACCATTTGGAGGCCTTTAATGTTCGAGCAAAAACGGCTGATTTTCGACAAAAGAGATAACACCCCCCCATTACGTCATGCTTCGAAATGTGGAAAATGGTCCGTTTTCAAATGTTTTATTTTTGAACGTCAGTTCACATTTGTAGGTGGATCATCAGTGTTAGAGCTAAAATTAGCATGTTTAAAGTGATTTTCATGCTTCCAGGGGCCCAAAACACAAGATTCATGGAATGGTTAAAAGTGCATGAAAATGGCCAATTTACTCACTCTGAGTTCTCAAAAAGGGTTTCTTCACCCCGGGAAGTTAATTAAATACCATTTGGAGGCATTTAATGTTCGAGCAAAAACGGCTGATTTTCGACAAAAGAGATAACACCCCCCCATTACGTCATGCTTCAGAAATGTGGAAAATGGTCCGTTTTCAAATGTTTTATTTTTGAACGTCAGTTCACATTTGTAGGTGGATCATCAGTGTTAGAGCTAAAATTAGCATGTTTAAAGTGATTTTCATGCTTCCAGGGGCCCAAAACACAAGATTTATGGAATGGTTAAAAGTGCATGAAAATGGCCAATTTACTCACTCTGAGTTCTCAAAAAGGGTTTCTTCACCCCAGGAAGTTAATTAAATACCATTTGGAGGCATTTAATGTTCGAGCAAAAACGGCTGATTTTCGACAAAAGAGATAACACCCCCCCATTACGTCATGCTTCAGAAATGTGGAAAATGGTCCATTTTCAAATGTTTTATTTTTGAACGTCAGTTCACATTTGTAGGTGGATCATCAGTGTTAGAGCTAAAATTAGCATGTTTAAAGTGATTTTCATGCTTCCAGGGGCTCAGGAAGTTAATTAAATACCATTTGGAGGCATTTAATGTTTGAGCAAAAACGGCTAATTTTCGACAAAAGAGATAACACCCCCCCATTACGTCATGCTTCAGAAATGTGGAAAATGGTCCGTTTTCAAATGTTTTATTTTTGAACGTCAGTTCACATTTGTAGGTGGATCATCAGTGTTAGAGCTAAAATTAGCATGTTTAAAGTGATTTTCATGCTTCCAGGGGCTCGGGAAGTTAATTAAATACCATTTGGAGGCATTTAATGTTCGAGCAAAAACGGCTGATTTTCGACAAAAGAGATAACACCCCCCCATTACGTCATGCTTCAGAAATGTGGAAAATGGTCCGTTTTCAAATGTTTTATTTTTGAACATCAGTTCACATTTGTAGGTGGATCATCAGTGTTAGAGCTAAAATTAGCATGTTTAAAGTGATTTTCATGCTTCCAGGGGCCCAAAACACAAGATTTATGGAATGGTTAAAAGTGCATGAAAATGGCCAATTTACTCACTCTGAGTTCTCAAAAAGGGTTTCTTCACCCCGGGAAGTTAATTAAATACCATTTGGAGGCATTTAATGTTCGAGCAAAAACGGCTGATTTTCGACAAAAGAGATAACACCCCCCATTACGTCATGCTTCAGAAATGTGGAAAATGGTCCGTTTTCAAATGTTTTATTTTTGAACGTCAGTTCACATTTGTAGGTGGATCATCAGTGTTAGAGCTAAAATTATCATGTTTAAAGTGATGTTCATGCTTCCAGGGGCTCGGGAAGTTAATTAAATACCATTTGGAGGCATTTAATGTTCGAGCAAAAACGGCTGATTTTCGACAAAAGAGATAACACCCCCCCATTACGTCATGCTTCAGAAATGTGGAAAATGGTCCGTTTTCAAATGTTTTATTTTTGAACTTCAGTTCACATTTGTAGGTGGATCATCAGTGTTAGAGCTAAAATTAGCATGTTTAAAGTGATTTTCATGCTTCCAGGGGCCCAAAACACAAGATTTATGGAATGGTTAAAAGTGCATGAAAATGGCCAATTTACTCACTCTGAGTTCTCAAAAAGGGTTTCTTCACCCCGGGAAGTTAATTAAATACCATTTGGAGGCATTTAATGTTCGAGCAAAAACGGCTGATTTTCGACAAAAGAGATAACACCCCCCCATTACGTCATGCTTCAGAAATGTGGAAAATGGTCCGTTTTCAAATGTTTTATTTTTGAACGTCAGTTCACATTTGTAGGTGGATCATCAGTGTTAGAGCTAAAATTAGCATGTTTAAAGTGATTTTCATGCTTCCAGGGGCCCAAAACACAAGATTTATGGAATGGTTAAAAGTGCATGAAAATGGCCAATTTACTCACTCTGAGTTCTCAAAAAGGGTTTCTTCACCCCGGGAAGTTAATTAAATACCATTTGGAGGCATTTAATGTTAGAGCAAAAACGGCTGATTTTCGACAAAAGAGATAACACCCCCCCATTACGTCATGCTTCAGAAATGTGGAAAATGGTCCGTTTTCAAATGTATTATTTTTGAACGTCAGTTCACATTTGTAGGTGGATCAATAGTGTTAGAGCTAAAATTAGCATGTTTAAAGTGATTTTCATGCTTCCAGGGGCTCGGGAAGTTAATTAAATACCATTTGGAGGCATTTAATGTTAGAGCAAAAACGGCTGATTTTCGACAAAAGAGATAACACCCCCCCATTACGTCATGCTTCAGAAATGTGGAAAATGGTCCGTTTTCAAATGTTTTATTTTTGAACGTCAGTTCACATTTGTAGGTGGATCATCAGTGTTAGAGCTAAAATTAGCATGTTTAAAGTGATTTTCATGCTTCCAGGGGCCCAAAACACAAGATTTATGGAATGGTTAAAAGTGCATGAAAATGGCCAATTTACTCACTCTGAGTTCTCAAAAAGGGTTTCTTCACCCCGGGAAGTTAATTAAATACCATTTGGAGGCATTTAATATTAGAGCAAAAACGGCTGATTTTCGACAAAAGAGATAACACCCCCCCATTACGTCATGCTTCAGAAATGTGGAAAATGGTCCGTTTTCAAATGTTTCATTTTTGAACGTCAGTTCACATTTGTAGGTGGATCATCAGTGTTAGAGCTAAAATTAGCATGTTTAAAGTGATTTTCATGCTTCCAGGGGCTCGGGAAGTTAATTAAATACCATTTGGAGGCATTTAATGTTCGAGCAAAAACGGCTGATTTTCGACAAAAGAGATAACACCCCCCCATTACGTCATGCTTCAGAAATGTGGAAAATGGTCCGTTTTCAAATGTTTTATTTTTGAACGTCAGTTCACATTTGTAGGTGGATCATCAGTGTTAGAGCTAAAATTAGCATGTTTAAAGTGATTTTCATGCTTCCAGGGGCCCAAAACACAAGATTTATGGAATGGTTAAAAGTGCATGAAAATGGCCAATTTACTCACTCTGAGTTCTCAAAAAGGGTTTCTTCACCCCGGGAAGTTAATTAAATACCATTTGGAGGCATTTAATGTTAGAGCAAAAACGGCTGATTTTCGACAAAAGAGATAACACCCCCCATTACGTCATGCTTCAGAAATGTGGAAAATGGTCCGTTTTCAAATGTTTTATTTTTGAACGTCAGTTCACATTTGTAGGTGGATCATCAGTGTTAGAGCTAAAATTAGCATGTTTAAAGTGATTTTCATGCTTCCAGGGGCTCGGGAAGTTAATTAAATACCATTTGGAGGCATTTAATGTTCGAGCAAAAACGGCTGATTTTCGACAAAAGAGATAACACCCCCCCATTACGTCATGCTTCAGAAATGTGGAAAATGGTCCGTTTTCAAATGTTTTATTTTTGAACGTCAGTTCACATTTGTAGGTGGATCATCAGTGTTAGAGCTAAAATTAGCATGTTTAAAGTGATTTTCATGCTTCCAGGGGCTCGGGAAGTTAATTAAATACCATTTGGAGGCATTTAATGTTTGAGCAAAAACGGCTAATTTTCGACAAAAGAGATAACACCCCCCCATTACGTCATGCTTCAGAAATGTGGAAAATGGTCCGTTTTCAAATGTTTTATTTTTGAACGTCAGTTCACATTTGTAGGTGGATCATCAGTGTTAGAGCTAAAATGAGCATGTTTAAAGTGATTTTCATGCTTCCAGGGGCTCGGGAAGTTAATTAAATACCATTTGGAGGCATTTAATGTTCGAGCAAAAACGGCTGATTTTCGACAAAAGAGATAACACCCCCCCATTACGTCATGCTTCAGAAATGTGGAAAATGGTCCGTTTTCAAATGTTTTATTTTTGAACATCAGTTCACATTTGTAGGTGGATCATCAGTGTTAGAGCTAAAATTAGCATGTTTAAAGTGATTTTCATGCTTCCAGGGGCCCAAAACACAAGATTTATGGAATGGTTAAAAGTGCATGAAAATGGCCAATTTACTCACTCTGAGTTCTCAAAAAGGGTTTCTTCACCCCGGGAAGTTAATTAAATACCATTTGGAGGCATTTAATGTTCGAGCAAAAACGGCTGATTTTCGACAAAAGAGATAACACCCCCCCATTACGTCATGCTTCAGAAATGTGGAAAATGGTCCGTTTTCAAATGTTTTATTTTTGAACGTCAGTTCACATTTGTAGGTGGATCATCAGTGTTAGAGCTAAAATTAGCATGTTTAAAGTGATTTTCATGCTTCCAGGGGCCCAAAACACAAGATTTATGGAATGGTTAAAAGTGCATGAAAATGGCCAATTTACTCACTCTGAGTTCTCAAAAAGGGTTTCTTCACCCCGGGAAGTTAATTAAATACCATTTGGAGGCATTTAATGTTCGAGCAAAAACGGCTGATTTTCGACAAAAGAGATAACACCCCCCATTACGTCATGCTTCAGAAATGTGGAAAATGGTCCGTTTTCAAATGTTTTATTTTTGAACGTCAGTTCACATTTGTAGGTGGATCATCAGTGTTAGAGCTAAAATTATCATGTTTAAAGTGATGTTCATGCTTCCAGGGGCTCGGGAAGTTCATTAAATACCATTTGGAGGCATTTAATGTTCGAGCAAAAACGGCTGATTTTCGACAAAAGAGATAACACCCCCCCATTACGTCATGCTTCAGAAATGTGGAAAATGGTCCGTTTTCAAATGTTTTATTTTTGAACTTCAGTTCACATTTGTAGGTGGATCATCAGTGTTAGAGCTAAAATTAGCATGTTTAAAGTGATTTTCATGCTTCCAGGGGCTCGGGAAGTTAATTAAATACCATTTGGAGGCATTTAATGTTTGAGCAAAAACGGCTAATTTTCGACAAAAGAGATAACACCCCCCCATTACGTCATGCTTCAGAAATGTGGAAAATGGTCCGTTTTCAAATGTTTTATTTTTGAACGTCAGTTCACATTTGTAGGTGGATCATCAGTGTTAGAGCTAAAATGAGCATGTTTAAAGTGATTTTCATGCTTCCAGGGGCTCGGGAAGTTAATTAAATACCATTTGGAGGCATTTAATGTTCGAGCAAAAACGGCTGATTTTCGACAAAAGAGATAACACCCCCCCATTACGTCATGCTTCAGAAATGTGGAAAATGGTCCGTTTTCAAATGTATTATTTTTGAACGTCAGTTCACATTTGTAGGTGGATCATCAGTGTTAGAGCTAAAATTAGCATGTTTAAAGTGATTTTCATGCTTCCAGGGGCTCGGGAAGTTAATTAAATACCATTTGGAGGCATTTAATGTTAGAGCAAAAACGGCTGATTTTCGACAAAAGAGATAACACCCCCCCATTACGTCATGCTTCAGAAATGTGGAAAATGGTCCGTTTTCAAATGTTTTATTTTTGAACGTCAGTTCACATTTGTAGGTGGATCATCAGTGTTAGAGCTAAAATTAGCATGTTTAAAGTGATTTTCATGCTTCCAGGGGCCCAAAACACAAGATTTATGGAATGGTTAAAAGTGCATGAAAATGGCCAATTTACTCACTCTGAGTTCTCAAAAAGGGTTTCTTCACCCCGGGAAGTTAATTAAATACCATTTGGAGGCATTTAATATTAGAGCAAAAACGGCTGATTTTCGACAAAAGAGATAACACCCCCCCATTACGTCATGCTTCAGAAATGTGGAAAATGGTCCGTTTTCAAATGTTTTATTTTTGAACGTCAGTTCACATTTGTAGGTGGATCATCAGTGTTAGAGCTAAAATTAGCATGTTTAAAGTGATTTTCATGCTTCCAGGGGCTCGGGAAGTTAATTAAATACCATTTGGAGGCATTTAATGTTCGAGCAAAAACGGCTGATTTTCGACAAAAGAGATAACACCCCCCCATTACGTTATGCTTCAGAAATGTGGAAAATGGTCCGTTTTCAAATGTTTTATTTTTGAACGTCAGTTCACATTTGTAGGTGGATCATCAGTGTTAGAGCTAAAATTAGCATGTTTAAAGTGATTTTCATGCTTCCAGGGGCTCGGGAAGTTAATTAAATACCATTTGGAGGCATTTAATGTTCGAGCAAAAACGGCTGATTTTCGACAAAAGAGATAACACCCCCCCATTACGTCATGCTTCAGAAATGTGGAAAATGGTCCGTTTTCAAATGTTTTATTTTTGAACGTCAGTTCACATTTGTAGGTGGATCATCAGTGTTAGAGCTAAAATTAGCATGTTTAAAGTGATTTTCATGCTTCCAGGGGCCCAAAATACAAGATTTATGGAATGGTTAAAAGTGCATGAAAATGGCCAATTTACTCACTCTGAGTTCTCAAAAAGGGTTTCTTCACCCCGGGAAGTTAATTAAATACCATTTGGAGGCATTTAATGTTCGAGCAAAAACGGCTGATTTTCGACAAAAGAGATAACACCCCCCCATTACGTCATGCTTCAGAAATGTGGAAAATGGTCCGTTTTCAAATGTTTTATTTTTGAACGTCAGTTCACATTTGTAGGTGGATCATCAGTGTTAGAGCTAAAATTAGCATGTTTAAAGTGATTTTCATGCTTCCAGGGGCCCAAAACACAAGATTTATGGAATGGTTAAAAGTGCATGAAAATGGCCAATTTACTCACTCTGAGTTCTCAAAAAGGGTTTCTTCACCCCGGGAAGTTAATTAAATACCATTTGGAGGCATTTAATGTTAGAGCAAAAACGGCTGATTTTCGACAAAAGAGATAACACCCCCCCATTACGTCATGCTTCAGAAATGTGGAAAATGGTCCGTTTTCAAATGTTTTATTTTTGAACGTCAGTTCACATTTGTAGGTGGATCATCAGTGTTAGAGCTAAAATTAGCATGTTTAAAGTGATTTTCATGCTTTCAGGGGCCAAAACACAAGATTTATGGAATGGTTAAAAGTGCATGAAAATGGCCAATTTACTCACTCTGAGTTCTCAAAAAGGGTTTCTTCACCCCGGGAAGTTAATTAAATACCATTTGGAGGCATTTAATGTTCGAGCAAAAACGGCTGATTTTCGACAAAAGAGATAACACCCCCCCATTACGTCATGCTTCAGAAATGTGGAAAATTGTCCGTTTTCAAATGTTTTATTTTTGAACGTCAGTTCACATTTGTAGGTGGATCATCAGTGTTAGAGCTAAAATTAGCATGTTTAAAGTGATTTTCATGCTTCCAGGGGCTCGGGAAGTGAAATAAATACCATTTGGAGGCATTTAATGTTCGAGCAAAAACGGCTGATTTTCGACAAAAGAGATAACACCCCCCCTTTACGTCATGCTTCAGAAATGTGAAAAATGGTCCGTTTTCAAATGTTTTATTTTTGAACGTCAGTTCACATTTGTAGGTGGATCATCAGTGTTAGAGCTAAAATTAGCATGTTTAAAGTGATTTTCATGCTTCCAGGGGCTCGGGAAGTTAATTAAATACCATTTGGAGGCATTTAATGTTCGAGCAAAAACGGCTGATTTTCGACAAAAGAGATAACACCCCCCCATTACGTCATGCTTCAGAAATGTGGAAAATGGTCCGTTTTCAAATGTTTTATTTTTGAACGTCAGTTCACATTTGTAGGTGGATCATCAGTGTTAGAGCTAAAATTAGCATGTTTAAAGTGATTTTCATGCTTCCAGGGGCTCGGGAAGTTAATTAAATACCATTTGGAGGCATTTAATGTTCGAGCAAAAACGGCTGATTTTCGACAAAAGAGATAACACCCCCCCATTACGTCATGCTTCAGAAATGTGGAAAATGGTCCGTTTTCAAATGTTTTATTTTTGAACGTCAGTTCACATTTGTAGGTGGATCATCAGTGTTAGAGCTAAAATTAGCATGTTTAAAGTGATTTTCATGCTTCCAGGGGCCCAAAATACAAGATTTATGGAATGGTTAAAAGTGCATGAAAATGGCCAATTTACTCACTCTGAGTTCTCAAAAAGGGTTTCTTCACCCCGGGAAGTTAATTAAATACCATTTGGAGGCATTTAATGTTCGAGCAAAAACGTCTGATTTTCGACAAAAGAGATAACACCCCCCCATTACGTCATGCTTCAGAAATGTGGAAAATGGTCCGTTTTCAAATGTTTTATTTTTGAACGTCAGTTCACATTTGTAGGTGGATCATCAGTGTTAGAGCTAAAATTAGCATGTTTAAAGTGATTTTCATGCTTCCAGGGGCCCAAAACACAAGATTTATGGAATGGTTAAAAGTGCATGAAAATGGCCAATTTACTCACTCTGAGTTCTCAAAAAGGGTTTCTTCACCCCGGGAAGTTAATTAAATACCATTTGGAGGCATTTAATGTTAGAGCAAAAACGGCTGATTTTCGACAAAAGAGATAACACCCCCCCATTACGTCATGCTTCAGAAATGTGGAAAATGGTCCGTTTTCAAATGTTTTATTTTTGAACGTCAGTTCACATTTGTAGGTGGATCATCAGTGTTAGAGCTAAAATTAGCATGTTTAAAGTGATTTTCATGCTTTCAGGGGCCCAAAACACAAGATTTATGGAATGGTTAAAAGTGCATGAAAATGGCCAATTTACTCACTCTGAGTTCTCAAAAAGGGTTTCTTCACCCCGGGAAGTTAATTAAATACCATTTGGAGGCATTTAATGTTCGAGCAAAAACGGCTGATTTTCGACAAAAGAGATAACACCCCCCCATTACGTCATGCTTCAGAAATGTGGAAAATTGTCCGTTTTCAAATGTTTTATTTTTGAACGTCAGTTCACATTTGTAGGTGGATCATCAGTGTTAGAGCTAAAATTAGCATGTTTAAAGTGATTTTCATGCTTCCAGGGGCTCGGGAAGTGAAATAAATACCATTTGGAGGCATTTAATGTTCGAGCAAAAACGGCTGATTTTCGACAAAAGAGATAACACCCCCCCATTACGTCATGCTTCAGAAATGTGGAAAATGGTCCGTTTTCAAATGTTTTATTTTTGAACGTCAGTTCACATTTGTAGGTGGATCATCAGTGTTAGAGCTAAAATTAGCATGTTTAAAGTGATTTTCATGCTTCCAGGGGCTCGGGAAGTTAATTAAATACCATTTGGAGGCATTTAATGTTCGAGCAAAAACGGCTGATTTTCGACAAAAGAGATAACACCCCCCCATTACGTCATGCTTCAGAAATGTGGAAAATGGTCCGTTTTCAAATGTTTTATTTTTGAACGTCAGTTCACATTTGTAGGTGGATCATCAGTGTTAGAGCTAAAATTAGCATGTTTAAAGTGATTTTCATGCTTCCAGGGACTCGGGAAGTGAAATAAATACCATTTGGAGGCATTTAATGTTCGAGCAAAAACTGCTGATTTTCGACAAAAGAGATAACACCCCCCCATTTCGTCATGCTTCAGAAATGTGGAAAATGGTCCGTTTTCAAATGTTTTATTTTTGAACGTCAGTTCACATTTGTAGGTGGATCATCAGTGTTAGAGCTAAACTTAGCATGTTTAAAGTGATTTTCATGCTTCCAGGGGCCCAAAATACAAGATTTATGGAATGGTTAAAAGTGCATGAAAATGGCCAATTTACTCACTCTGAGTTCTCAAAAAGGGTTTCTTCACCCCGGGAAGTTAATTAAATACCATTTGGAGGCATTTAATGTTCGAGCAAAAACGGCTGATTTTCGACAAAAGAGATAACACCCCCCCATTACGTCATGCTTCAGAAATGTGGAAAATGGTCCGTTTTCAAATGTTTTATTTTTGAACGTCAGTTCACATTTGTAGGTGGATCATCAGTGTTAGAGCTAAAATTAGCATGTTTAAAGTGATTTTCATGCTTCCAGGGGCCCAAAACACAAGATTTATGGAATGGTTAAAAGTGCATGAAAATGGCCAATTTACTCACTCTGAGTTCTCAAAAAGGGTTTCTTCACCCCGGGAAGTTAATTAAATACCATTTGGAGGCATTTAATGTTAGAGCAAAAACGGCTGATTTTCGACAAAAGAGATAACACCCCCCCATTACGTCATGCTTCAGAAATGTGGAAAATGGTCCGTTTTCAAATGTTTTATTTTTGAACGTCAGTTCACATTTGTAGGTGGATCATCAGTGTTAGAGCTAAAATTAGCATGTTTAAAGTGATTTTCATGCTTTCAGGGGCCCAAAACACAAGATTTATGGAATGGTTAAAAGTGCATGAAAATGGCCAATTTACTCACTCTGAGTTCTCAAAAAGGGTTTCTTCACCCCGGGAAGTTAATTAAATACCATTTGGAGGCATTTAATGTTCGAGCAAAAACGGCTGATTTTCGACAAAAGAGATAACACCCCCCCATTACGTCATGCTTCAGAAATGTGGAAAATTGTCCGTTTTAAAATGTTTTATTTTTGAACGTCAGTTCACATTTGTAGGTGGATCATCAGTGTTAGAGCTAAAATTAGCATGTTTAAAGTGATTTTCATGCTTCCAGGGGCTCGGGAAGTGAAATAAATACCATTTGGAGGCATTTAATGTTCGAGCAAAAACGGCTGATTTTCGACAAAAGAGATAACACCCCCCCATTACGTCATGCTTCAGAAATGTGGAAAATGGTCCGTTTTCAAATGTTTTATTTTTGAACGTCAGTTCACATTTGTAGGTGGATCATCAGTGTTAGAGCTAAAATTAGCATGTTTAAAGTGATTTTCATGCTTCCAGGGGCTCGGGAAGTTAATTAAATACCATTTGGAGGCATTTAATGTTCGAGCAAAAACGGCTGATTTTCGACAAAAGAGATAACACCCCCCCATTACGTCATGCTTCAGAAATGTGGAAAATGGTCCGTTTTCAAATGTTTTATTTTTGAACGTCAGTTCACATTTGTAGGTGGATCATCAGTGTTAGAGCTAAAATTAGCATGTTTAAAGTGATTTTCATGCTTCCAGGGACTCGGGAAGTGAAATAAATACCATTTGGAGGCATTTAATGTTCGAGCAAAAACGGCTGATTTTCGACAAAAGAGATAACACCCCCCCATTACGTCATGCTTCAGAAATGTGGAAAATGGTCCGTTTTCAAATGTTTTATTTTTGAACGTCAGTTCACATTTGTAGGTGGATCATCAGTGTTAGAGCTAAAATTAGCATGTTTAAAGTGATTTTCATGCTTCCAGGGGCCCAAAACACAAGATTTATGGAATGGTTAAAAGTGCATGAAAATGGCCAATTTACTCACTCTGAGTTCTCAAAAAGGGTTTCTTCACCCCGGGAAGTTAATTAAATACCATTTGGAGGCATTTAATGTTCGAGCAAAAACGGCTGATTTTCGACAAAAGAGATAACACCCCCCCATTACGTCATGCTTCAGAAATGTGGAAAATGGTCCGTTTTCAAATGTTTTATTTTTGAACGTCAGTTCACATTTGTAGGTGGATCATCAGTGTTAGAGCTAAAATTAGCATGTTTAAAGTGATTTTCATGCTTCCAGGGGCTCGGGAAGTTAATTAAATACCATTTGGAGGCCTTTAATGTTCGAGCAAAAACGGCTGATTTTCGACAAAAGAGATAACACCCCCCCATTACGTCATGCTTCAGAAATGTGGAAAATGGTCCGTTTTCAAATGTTTTATTTTTGAACGTCAGTTCACATTTGTAGGTGGATCATCAGTGTTAGAGCTAAAATTAGCATGTTTAAAGTGATTTTCATGCTTCCAGGGGCCCAAAACACAAGATTCATGGAATGGTTAAAAGTGCATGAAAATGGCCAATTTACTCACTCTGAGTTCTCAAAAAGGGTTTCTTCACCCCGGGAAGTTAATTAAATACCATTTGGAGGCATTTAATGTTCGAGCAAAAACGGCTGATTTTCGACAAAAGAGATAACACCCCCCCATTACGTCATGCTTCAGAAATGTGGAAAATGGTCCGTTTTCAAATGTTTTATTTTTGAACGTCAGTTCACATTTGTAGGTGGATCATCAGTGTTAGAGCTAAAATTAGCATGTTTAAAGTGATTTTCATGCTTCCAGGGGCCCAAAACACAAGATTTATGGAATGGTTAAAAGTGCATGAAAATGGCCAATTTACTCACTCTGAGTTCTCAAAAAGGGTTTCTTCACCCCGGGAAGTTAATTAAATACCATTTGGAGGCATTTAATATTCGAGCAAAAACGGCTGATTTTCGACAAAAGAGATAACACCCCCCCATTACGTCATGCTTCAGAAATGTGGAAAATGGTCCGTTTTCAAATGTTTTATTTTTGAACGTCAGTTCACATTTGTAGGTGGATCATCAGTGTTAGAGCTAAAATTAGCATGTTTAAAGTGATTTTCATGCTTCCAGGGGCCCAAAACACAAGATTTATGGAATGGTTAAAAGTGCATGAAAATGGCCAATTTACTCACTCTGAGTTCTCAAAAAGGGTTTCTTCACCCCGGGAAGTTAATTAAATACCATTTGGAGGCATTTAATGTTCGAGCAAAAACGGCTGATTTTCGACAAAAGAGATAACACCCCCCATTACGTCATGCTTCAGAAATGTGGAAAATGGTCCGTTTTCAAATGTTTTATTTTTGAACGTCAGTTCACATTTGTAGGTGGATCATCAGTGTTAGAGCTAAAATTATCATGTTTAAAGTGATTTTCATGCTTCCAGGGACTCGGGAAGTTAATTAAATACCATTTGGAGGCATTTAATGTTCGAGCAAAAACGGCTGATTTTCGACAAAAGAGATAACACCCCCCCATTACGTCATGCTTCAGAAATGTGGAAAATGGTCCGTTTTCAAATGTTTTATTTTTGAACTTCAGTTCACATTTGTAGGTGGATCATCAGTGTTAGAGCTAAAATTAGCATGTTTAAAGTGATTTTCATGCTTCCAGGGGCCCAAAACACAAGATTTATGGAATGGTTAAAAGTGCATGAAAATGGCCAATTTACTCACTCTGAGTTCTCAAAAAGGGTTTCTTCACCCCGGGAAGTTAATTAAATACCATTTGGAGGCATTTAATGTTCGAGCAAAAACGGCTGATTTTCGACAAAAGAGATAACACCCCCACATTACGTCATGCTTCAGAAATGTGGAAAATGGTCCGTTTTCAAATGTTTCATTTTTGAACGTCAGTTCACATTTGTAGGTGGATCATCAGTGTTAGAGCTAAAATTAGCATGTTTAAAGTGATTTTCATGCTTCCAGGGGCTCGGGAAGTTAATTAAATACCATTTGGAGGCATTTAATGTTCGAGCAAAAACGGCTGATTTTCGACAAAAGAGATAACACCCCCCCATTACGTCATGCTTCAGAAATGTGGAAAACGGTCCGTTTTCAAATGTTTTATTTTTGAACGTCAGTTCACATTTGTAAGTGGATCATCAGTGTTAGAGCTAAAATTAGCATGTTTAAAGTGATTTTCATGCTTCCAGGGGCCCAAAACACAAGATTTATGGAATGGTTAAAAGTGCATGAAAATGGCCAATTTACTCACTCTGAGTTCTCAAAAAGGGTTTCTTCACCCCGGGAAGTTAATTAAATACCATTTGGAGGCATTTAATGTTAGAGCAAAAACGGCTGATTTTCGACAAAAGAGATAACACCCCCCATTACGTCATGCTTCAGAAATGTGGAAAATGGTCCGTTTTCAAATGTTTTATTTTTGAACGTCAGTTCACATTTGTAGGTGGATCATCAGTGTTAGAGCTAAAATTAGCATGTTTAAAGTGATTTTCATGCTTTCAGGGGCCCAAAACACAAGATTTATGGAATGCTTAAAAGTGCATGAAAATGGCCAATTTACTCACTCTGAGTTCTCAAAAAGGGTTTCTTCACCCCGGGAAGTTAATTAAATACCATTTGGAGGCATTTAATGTTCGAGCAAAAACGGCTGATTTTCGACAAAAGAGATAACACCCCCCCATTACGTCATGCTTCAGAAATGTGGAAAATGGTCCGTTTTCAAATGTTTTATTTTTGAACGTCAGTTCACATTTGTAGGTGGATCATCAGTGTTAGAGCTAAAATTAGCATGTTTAAAGTGATTTTCATGCTTCCAGGGGCTCGGGAAGTGAAATAAATACCATTTGGAGGCATTTAATGTTCGAGCAAAAACGGCTGATTTTCGACAAAAGAGATAACACCCCCCCATTACGTCATGCTTCAGAAATGTGGAAAATGGTCCGTTTTCAAATGTTTTATTTTTGAACGTCAGTTCACATTTGTAGGTGGATCATCAGTGTTAGAGCTAAAATTAGCATGTTTAAAGTGATGTTCATGCTTCCAGGGGCTCGGGAAGTTAATTAAATACCATTTGGAGGCATTTAATGTTCGAGCAAAAACGGCTGATTTTCGACAAAAGAGATAACACCCCCCCATTACGTCATGCTTCAGAAATGTGGAAAATGGTCCGTTTTCAAATGTTTTATTTTTGAACGTCAGTTCACATTTGTAGGTGGATCATCAGTGTTAGAGCTAAAATTAGCATGTTTAAAGTGATTTTCATGCTTCCAGGGGCTCGGGAAGTGAAATAAATACCATTTGGAGGCATTTAATGTTCGAGCAAAAACGGCTGATTTTCGACAAAAGAGATAACACCCCCCCATTACGTCATGCTTCAGAAATGTGGAAAATGGTCCGTTTTCAAATGTTTTATTTTTGAACGTCAGTTCACATTTGTAGGTGGATCATCAGTGTTAGAGCTAAAATTAGCATGTTTAAAGTGATTTTCATGCTTCCAGGGGCCCAAAACACAAGATTTATGGAATGGTTAAAAGTGCATGAAAATGGCCAATTTACTAACTCTGAGTTCTCAAAAAGGGTTTCTTCACCCCGGGAAGTTAATTAAATACCATTTGGAGGCATTTAATGTTCGAGCAAAAACGGCTGATTTTCGACAAAAGAGATAACACCCCCCCCATTACGTCATGCTTCAGAAATGTGGAAAATGGTCCGTTTTCAAATGTTTTATTTTTGAACGTCAGTTCACATTTGTAGGTGGATCATCAGTGTTAGAGCTAAAATTAGCATGTTTAAAGTGATTTTCATGCTTCCAGGGGCTCGGGAAGTTAATTAAATACCATTTGGAGGCCTTTAATGTTCGAGCAAAAACGGCTGATTTTCGACAAAAGAGATAACACCCCCCCATTACGTCATGCTTCAGAAATGTGGAAAATGGTCCGTTTTCAAATGTTTTATTTTTGAACGTCAGTTCACATTTGTAGGTGGATCATCAGTGTTAGAGCTAAAATTAGCATGTTTAAAGTGATTTTCATGCTTCCAGGGGCCCAAAACACAAGATTCATGGAATGGTTAAAAGTGCATGAAAATGGCCAATTTACTCACTCTGAGTTCTCAAAAAGGGTTTCTTCACCCCGGGAAGTTAATTAAATACCATTTGGAGGCATTTAATGTTCGAGCAAAAACGGCTGATTTTCGACAAAAGAGATAACACCCCCCCATTACGTCATGCTTCAGAAATGTGGAAAATGGTCCGTTTTCAAATGTTTTATTTTTGAACGTCAGTTCACATTTGTAGGTGGATCATCAGTGTTAGAGCTAAAATTAGCATGTTTAAAGTGATTTTCATGCTTCCAGGGGCCCAAAACACAAGATTTATGGAATGGTTAAAAGTGCATGAAAATGGCCAATTTACTCACTCTGAGTTCTCAAAAAGGGTTTCTTCACCCCGGGAAGTTAATTAAATACCATTTGGAGGCATTTAATGTTCGAGCAAAAACGGCTGATTTTCGACAAAAGAGATAACACCCCCCCATTACGTCATGCTTCAGAAATGTGGAAAATGGTCCGTTTTCAAATGTTTTATTTTTGAACGTCAGTTCACATTTGTAGGTGGATCATCAGTGTTAGAGCTAAAATTAGCATGTTTAAAGTGATTTTCATGCTTCCAGGGGCCCAAAACACAAGATTTATGGAATGGTTAAAAGTGCATGAAAATGGCCAATTTACTCACTCTGAGTTCTCAAAAAGGGTTTCTTCACCCCGGGAAGTTAATTAAATACCATTTGGAGGCATTTAATGTTCGAGCAAAAACGGCTGATTTTCGACAAAAGAGATAACACCCCCCATTACGTCATGCTTCAGAAATGTGGAAAATGGTCCGTTTTCAAATGTTTTATTTTTGAACGTCAGTTCACATTTGTAGGTGGATCATCAGTGTTAGAGCTAAAATTATCATGTTTAAAGTGATTTTCATGCTTCCAGGGGCTCGGGAAGTTAATTAAATACCATTTGGAGGCATTTAATGTTCGTGCAAAAACGGCTGATTTTCGACAAAAGAGATAACACCCCCCCATTACGTCATGCTTCAGAAATGTGGAAAATGGTCCGTTTTCAAATGTTTTATTTTTGAACTTCAGTTCACATTTGTAGGTGGATCATCAGTGTTAGAGCTAAAATTAGCATGTTTAAAGTGATTTTCATGCTTCCAGGGGCCCAAAACACAAGATTTATGGAATGGTTAAAAGTGCATGAAAATGGCCAATTTACTCACTCTGAGTTCTCAAAAAGGGTTTCTTCACCCCGGGAAGTTAATTAAATACCATTTGGAGGCATTTAATGTTCGAGCAAAAACGGCTGATTTTCGACAAAAGAGATAACACCCCCACATTACGTCATGCTTCAGAAATGTGGAAAATGGTCCGTTTTCAAATGTTTTATTTTTGAACGTCAGTTCACATTTGTAGGTGGATCATCAGTGTTAGAGCTAAAATTAGCATGTTTAAAGTGATTTTCATGCTTCCAGGGGCCCAAAACACAAGATTTATGGAATGGTTAAAAGTGCATGAAAATGGCCAATTTACTCACTCTGAGTTCTCAAAAAGGGTTTCTTCACCCCGGGAAGTTAATTAAATACCATTTGGAGGCATTTAATGTTAGAGCAAAAACGGCTGATTTTCGACAAAAGAGATAACACCCCCCCATTACGTCATGCTTCAGAAATGTGGAAAATGGTCCGTTTTCAAATGTTTTATTTTTGAACGTCAGTTCACATTTGTAGGTGGATCATCAGTGTTAGAGCTAAAATTAGCATGTTTAAAGTGATTTTCATGCTTCCAGGGGCCCAAAACACAAGATTCATGGAATGGTTAAAAGTGCATGAAAATGGCCAATTTACTCACTCTGAGTTCTCAAAAAGGGTTTCTTCACCCCGGGAAGTTAATTAAATACCATTTGGAGGCATTTAATGTTCGAGCAAAAACGGCTGATTTTCGACAAAAGAGATAACACCCCCCCATTACGTCATGCTTCAGAAATGTGGAAAATGGTCCGTTTTCAAATGTTTTATTTTTGAACGTCAGTTCACATTTGTAGGTGGATCATCAGTGTTAGAGCTAAAATTAGCATGTTTAAAGTGATTTTCATGCTTCCAGGGGCCCAAAACACAAGATTTATGGAATGGTTAAAAGTGCATGAAAATGGCCAACTTACTCACTCTGAGTTCTCAAAAAGGGTTTCTTCACCCCGGGAAGTTAATTAAATACCATTTGGAGGCATTTAATGTTCGAGCAAAAACGGCTGATTTTCGACAAAAGAGATAACACCCCCCCATTACGTCATGCTTCAGAAATGTGGAAAATGGTCCGTTTTCAAATGTTTTATTTTTGAACGTCAGTTCACATTTGTAGGTGGATCATCAGTGTTAGAGCTAAAATTAGCATGTTTAAAGTGATTTTCATGCTTCCAGGGGCCCAAAACACAAGATTTATGGAATGGTTAAAAGTGCATGAAAATGGCCAATTTACTCACTCTGAGTTCTCAAAAAGGGTTTCTTCACCCCGGGAAGTTAATTAAATACCATTTGGAGGCATTTAATGTTCGAGCAAAAACGGCTGATTTTCGACAAAAGAGATAACACCCCCCATTACGTCATGCTTCAGAAATGTGGAAAATGGTCCGTTTTCAAATGTTTTATTTTTGAACGTCAGTTCACATTTGTAGGTGGATCATCAGTGTTAGAGCTAAAATTATCATGTTTAAAGTGATTTTCATGCTTCCAGGGGCTCGGGAAGTTAATTAAATACCATTTGGAGGCATTTAATGTTCGTGCAAAAACGGCTGATTTTCGACAAAAGAGATAACACCCCCCCATTACGTCATGCTTCAGAAATGTTGAAAATGGTCCGTTTTCAAATGTTTTATTTTTGAACTTCAGTTCACATTTGTAGGTGGATCATCAGTGTTAGAGCTAAAATTAGCATTTTTAAAGTGATTTTCATGCTTCCAGGGGCCCAAAACACAAGATTTATGGAATGGTTAAAAGTGCATGAAAATGGCCAATTTACTCACTCTGAGTTCTCAAAAAGGGTTTCTTCACCCCGGGAAGTTAATTAAATACCATTTGGAGGCATTTAATGTTCGAGCAAAAACGGCTGATTTTCGACAAAAGAGATAACACCCCCACATTACGTCATGCTTCAGAAATGTGGAAAATGGTCCGTTTTCAAATGTTTTATTTTTGAACGTCAGTTCACATTTGTAGGTGGATCATCAGTGTTAGAGCTAAAATTAGCATGTTTAAAGTGATTTTCATGCTTCCAGGGGCCCAAAACACAAGATTTATGGAATGGTTAAAAGTGCATGAAAATGGCCAATTTACTCACTCTGAGTTCTCAAAAAGGGTTTCTTCACCCCGGGAAGTTAATTAAATACCATTTGGAGGCATTTAATGTTAGAGCAAAAACGGCTGATTTTCGACAAAAGAGATAACACCCCCCCATTACGTCATGCTTCAGAAATGTGGAAAATGGTCCGTTTTCAAATGTTTTATTTTTGAACGTCAGTTCACATTTGTAGGTGGATCATCAGTGTTAGAGCTAAAATTAGCATGTTTAAAGTGATTTTCATGCTTCCAGGGGCCCAAAACACAAGATTTATGGAATGGTTAAAAGTGCATGAAAATGGCCAATTTACTCACTCTGAGTTCTCAAAAAGGGTTTCTTCACCCCGGGAAGTTAATTAAATACCATTTGGAGGCATTTAATATTAGAGCAAAAACGGCTGATTTTCGACAAAAGAGATAACACCCCCCCATTACGTCATGCTTCAGAAATGTGGAAAATGGTCCGTTTTCAAATGTTTCATTTTTGAACGTCAGTTCACATTTGTAGGTGGATCATCAGTGTTAGAGCTAAAATTAGCATGTTTAAAGTGATTTTCATGCTTCCAGGGGCTCGGGAAGTTAATTAAATACCATTTGGAGGCATTTAATGTTCGAGCAAAAACGGCTGATTTTCGACAAAAGAGATAACACCCCCCCATTACGTCATGCTTCAGAAATGTGGAAAATGGTCCGTTTTCAAATGTTTTATTTTTGAACGTCAGTTCACATTTGTAGGTGGATCATCAGTGTTAGAGCTAAAATTAGCATGTTTAAAGTGATTTTCATGCTTCCAGGGGCCCAAAACACAAGATTTATGGAATGGTTAAAAGTGCATGAAAATGGCCAATTTACTCACTCTGAGTTCTCAAAAAGGGTTTCTTCACCCCGGGAAGTTAATTAAATACCATTTGGAGGCATTTAATGTTAGAGCAAAAACGGCTGATTTTCGACAAAAGAGATAACACCCCCCATTACGTCATGCTTCAGAAATGTGGAAAATGGTCCGTTTTCAAATGTTTTATTTTTGAACGTCAGTTCACATTTGTAGGTGGATCATCAGTGTTAGAGCTAAAATTAGCATGTTTAAAGTGATTTTCATGCTTCCAGGGGCCCAAAACACAAGATTTATGGAATGGTTAAAAGTGCATGAAAATGGCCAATTTACTCACTCTGAGTTCTCAAAAAGGGTTTCTTCACCCCGGGAAGTTAATTAAATACCATTTGGAGGCATTTAATGTTCGAGCAAAAACGGCTGATTTTCGACAAAAGAGATAACACCCCCCCATTACGTCATGCTTCAGAAATGTGGAAAATGGTCCGTTTTCAAATGTTTTATTTTTGAACGTCAGTTCACATTTGTAGGTGGATCATCAGTGTTAGAGCTAAAATTAGCATGTTTAAAGTGATTTTCATGCTTCCAGGGGCTCGGGAAGTTAATTAAATACCATTTGGAGGCATTTAATGTTCGAGAAAAAACGGCTGATTTTCGACAAAAGAGATAACACCCCCCCATTACGTCATGCTTCAGAAATGTGGAAAATGGTCCGTTTTCAAATGTTTTATTTTTGAACGTCAGTTCACATTTGTAGGTGGATCATCAGTGTTGGAGCTAAAATTAGCATGTTTAAAGTGATTTTCATGCTTCCAGGGGCTCGGGAAGTGAAATAAATACCATTTGGAGGCATTTAATGTTCGAGCAAAAACGGCTGATTTTCGACAAAAGAGATAACACCCCCCCATTACGTCATGCTTCAGAAATGTGGAAAATGGTCCGTTTTCAAATGTTTTATTTTTGAACGTCAGTTCACATTTGTAGGTGGATCATCAGTGTTAGAGCTAAAATTAGCATGTTTAAAGTGATTTTCATGCTTCCAGGGGCCCAAAACACAAGATTTATGGAATGGTTAAAAGTGCATGAAAATGGCCAATTTACTCACTCTGAGTTCTCAAAAAGGGTTTCTTCACCCCGGGAAGTTAATTAAATACCATTTGGAGGCATTTAATGTTAGAGCAAAAACGGCTGATTTTCGACAAAAGAGATAACACCCCACCATTACGTCATGCTTCAGAAATGTGGAAAATGGTCCATTTTCAAATGTTTTATTTTTGAACGTCAATTCACATTTGTAGGTGGATCATCAGTGTTAGAGCTAAAATTAGCATGTTTAAAGTGATTTTCATGCTTCCAGGGGCCCAAAACACAAGATTTATGGAATGGTTAAAAGTGCATGAAAATGGCCAATTTACTCACTCTGAGTTCTCAAAAAGGGTTTCTTCACCCCGGGAAGTTAATTAAATACCATTTGGAGGCATTTAATGTTCGAGCAAAAACGGCTGATTTTCGACAAAAGAGATAACACCCCCCCATTACATCATGCTTCAGAAATGTGGAAAATGGTCCGTTTTCAATGTTTTATTTTTGAACGTCAGTTCACATTTGTAGGTGGATCATCAGTGTTAGAGCTAAAATTAGCATGTTTAAAGTGATTTTCATGCTTCCAGGGGCCCAAAACACAAGATTTATGGAATGGTTAAAAGTGCATGAAAATGGCCAATTTACTCACTCTGAGTTCTCAAAAAGGGTTTCTTCACCCCGGGAAGTTAATTAAATACCATTTGGAGGCATTTAATGTTCGAGCAAAAACGGCTGATTTTCGACAAAAGAGATAACACCCCCCCATTACGTCATGCTTCAGAAATGTGGAAAATGGTCCGTTTTCAAATGTTTTATTTTTGAACGTCAGTTCACATTTGTAGGTGGATCATCAGTGTTAGAGCTAAAATTAGCATGTTTAAAGTGATTTTCATGCTTCCAGGGGCCCAAAACACAAGATTTATGGAATGGTTAAAAGTGCATGAAAATGGCCAATTTACTCACTCTGAGTTCTCAAAAAGGGTTTCTTCACCCCGGGAAGTTAATTAAATACCATTTGGAGGCATTTAATGTTCGAGCAAAAACGGCTGATTTTCGACAAAAGAGATAACACCCCCCATTACGTCATGCTTCAGAAATGTGGAAAATGGTCCGTTTTCAAATGTTTTATTTTTGAACGTCAGTTCACATTTGTAGGTGGATCATCAGTGTTAGAGCTAAAATTAGCATGTTTAAAGTGATTTTCATGCTTCCAGGGGCTCGGGAAGTTAATTAAATACCATTTGGAGGCATTTAATGTTCGAGCAAAAACGGCTGATTTTCGACAAAAGAGATAACACCCCCCCATTACGTCATGCTTCAGAAATGTGGAAAATGGTCCGTTTTCAAATGTTTTATTTTTGAACTTCAGTTCACATTTGTAGGTGGATCATCAGTGTTAGAGCTAAAATTAGCATGTTTAAAGTGATTTTCATGCTTCCAGGGGCCCAAAACACAAGATTTATGGAATGGTTAAAAGTGCATGAAAATGGCCAATTTACTCACTCTGAGTTCTCAAAAAGGGTTTCTTCACCCCGGGAAGTTAATTAAATACCATTTGGAGGCATTTAATGTTCGAGCAAAAACGGCTGATTTTCGACAAAAGAGATAACACCCCCCCATTACGTCATGCTTCAGAAATGTGGAAAATGGTCCGTTTTCAAATGTTTTATTTTTGAACGTCAGTTCACATTTGTAGGTGGATCATCAGTGTTAGAGCTAAAATTAGCATGTTTAAAGTGATTTTCATGCTTCTTGGGGCCCAAAAAAAAGATTTATGGAATGGTTAAAAGTGCATGAAAATGGCCAATTTACTCACTCTGAGTTCTCAAAAAGGGTTTCTTCACCCCGGGAAGTTAATTAAATACCATTTGGAGGCATTTAATGTTAGAGCAAAAACGGCTGATTTTCGACAAAAGAGATAACACCCCCCCATTACGTCATGCTTCAGAAATGTGGAAAATGGTCCGTTTTCAATGTTTTATTTTTGAACGTCAGTTCACATTTGTAGGTGGATCATCAGTGTTAGAGCTAAAATTAGCATGTTTAAAGTGATTTTCATGCTTCCAGGGGCCCAAAACACAAGATTTATGGAATGGTTAAAAGTGCATGAAAATGGCCAATTTACTCACTCTGAGTTCTCAAAAAGGGTTTCTTCACCCCGGGAAGTTAATTAAATACCATTTGGAGGCATTTAATGTTCGAGCAAAAACGGCTGATTTTCGACAAAAGAGATAACACCCCCCCATTACGTCATGCTTCAGAAATGTGGAAAATGGTCCGTTTTCAAATGTTTTATTTTTGAACGTCAGTTCACATTTGTAGGTGGATCATCAGTGTTAGAGCTAAAATTAGCATGTTTAAAGTGATTTTCATGCTTCCAGGGGCCCAAAACACAAGATTTATGGAATGGTTAAAAGTGCATGAAAATGGCCAATTTACTCACTCTGAGTTCTCAAAAAGGGTTTCTTCACCCCGGGAAGTTAATTAAATACCATTTGGAGGCATTTAATGTTCGAGCAAAAACGGCTGATTTTCGACAAAAGAGATAACACCCCCCATTACGTCATGCTTCAGAAATGTGGAAAATGGTCCGTTTTCAAATGTTTTATTTTTGAACGTCAGTTCACATTTGTAGGTGGATCATCAGTGTTAGAGCTAAAATTAGCATGTTTAAAGTGATTTTCATGCTTCCAGGGGCTCGGGAAGTTAATTAAATACCATTTGGAGGCATTTAATGTTCGAGCAAAAACGGCTGATTTTCGACAAAAGAGATAACACCCCCCCATTACGTCATGCTTCAGAAATGTGGAAAATGGTCCGTTTTCAAATGTTTTATTTTTCAACTTCAGTTCACATTTGTAGGTGGATCATCAGTGTTAGAGCTAAAATTAGCATGTTTAAAGTGATTTTCATGCTTCCAGGGGCCCAAAACACAAGATTTATGGAATGGTTAAAAGTGCATGAAAATGGCCAATTTACTCACTCTGAGTTCTCAAAAAGGGTTTCTTCACCCCGGGAAGTTAATTAAATACCATTTGGAGGCATTTAATGTTCGAGCAAAAACGGCTGATTTTCGACAAAAGAGATAACACCCCCCCATTACGTCATGCTTCAGAAATGTGGAAAATGGTCCGTTTTCAAATGTTTTATTTTTGAACGTCAGTTCACATTTGTAGGTGGATCATCAGTGTTAGAGCTAAAATTAGCATGTTTAAAGTGATTTTCATGCTTCCAGGGGCTCGGGAAGTTAATTAAATACCATTTGGAGGCATTTAATGTTAGAGCAAAAACGGCTGATTTTCGACAAAAGAGATAACACCCCCCCATTACGTCATGCTTCAGAAATGTGGAAAATGGTCCGTTTTCAAATGTTTTATTTTTGAACGTCAGTTCACATTTGTAGGTGGATCATCAGTGTTAGAGCTAAAATTAGCGTGTTTAAAGTGATTTTCATGCTTCCAGGGGCCCAACACACAAGATTTATGGAATGGTTAAAAGTGCATGAAAATGGCCAATTTACTCACTCTGAGTTCTCAAAAAGGGTTTCTTCACCCCGGGAAGTTAATTAAATACCATTTGGAGGCATTTAATGTTAGAGCAAAAACGGCTGATTTTCGACAAAAGAGATAACACCCCCCCATTACGTCATGCTTCAGAAATGTGGAAAATGGTCCGTTTTCAAATGTTTCATTTTTGAACGTCAGTTCACATTTGTAGGTGGATCATCAGTGTTAGAGCTAAAATTAGCATGTTTAAAGTGATTTTCATGCTTCCAGGGGCTCGGGAAGTTAATTAAATACCATTTGGAGGCATTTAATGTTCGAGCAAAAACGGCTGATTTTCGACAAAAGAGATAACACCCCCCCATTACGTCATGCTTCAGAAATGTGGAAAATGGTCCGTTTTCAAATGTTTTATTTTTGAACGTCAGTTCACATTTGTAGGTGGATCATCAGTGTTAGAGCTAAAATTAGCATGTTTAAAGTGATTTTCATGCTTCCAGGGGCTCGGGAAGTTAATTAAATACCATTTGGAGGCATTTAATGTTAGAGCAAAAACGGCTGATTTTCGACAAAAGAGATAACACCCCCCCATTACGTCATGCTTCAGAAATGTGGAAAATGGTCCGTTTTCAAATGTTTTATTTTTGAACGTCAGTTCACATTTGTAGGTGGATCATCAGTGTTAGAGCTAAAATTAGCATGTTTAAAGTGATTTTCATGCTTCCAGGGGCCCAACACACAAGATTTATGGAATGGTTAAAAGTGCATGAAAATGGCCAATTTACTCACTCTGAGTTCTCAAAAAGGGTTTCTTCACCCCGGGAAGTTAATTAAATACCATTTGGAGGCATTTAATGTTAGAGCAAAAACGGCTGATTTTCGACAAAAGAGATAACACCCCCCCATTACGTCATGCTTCAGAAATGTGGAAAATGGTCCGTTTTCAAATGTTTTATTTTTGAACGTCAGTTCACATTTGTAGGTGGATCATCAGTGTTAGAGCTAAAATTAGCATGTTTAAAGTGATTTTCATGCTTCCAGGGGCCCAAAACACAAGATTTATGGAATGGTTAAAAGTGCATGAAAATGGCCAATTTACTCACTCTGAGTTCTCAAAAAGGGTTTCTTCACCCCGGGAAGTTAATTAAATACCATTTGGAGGCATTTAATGTTAGAGCAAAAACGGCTGATTTTCGACAAAAGAGATAACACCCCCCCATTACGTCATGCTTCAGAAATGTGGAAAATGGTCCGTTTTCAAATGTTTTATTTTTGAACGTCAGTTCACATTTGTAGGTGGATCATCAGTGTTAGAGCTAAAATTAGCATGTTTAAAGTGATTTTCATGCTTCCAGGGGCTCGGGAAGTTAATTAAATACCATTTGGAGGCATTTAATGTTCGAGCAAAAACGGCTGATTTTCGACAAAAGAGATAACACCCCCCCATTACGTCATGCTTCAGAAATGTGGAAAATGGTCCGTTTTCAAATGTTTTATTTTTGAACGTCAGTTCACATTTGTAGGTGGATCATCAGTGTTAGAGCTAAAATTAGCATGTTTAAAGTGATTTTCATGCTTCCAGGGGCTCGGGAAGTGAAATAAATACCATTTGGAGGCATTTAATTTCCGAGCAAAAACGGCTGATTTTCGACAAAAGAGATAACACCCCCCCATTACGTCATGCTTCAGAAATGTGGAAAATGGTCCGTTTTCAAATGTTTTATTTTTGAACGTCAGTTCACATTTGTAGGTGGATCATCAGTGTTAGAGCTAAAATTAGCATGTTTAAAGTGATTTTCATGCTTCCAGGGGCCCAAAACACAAGATTTATGGAATGGTTAAAAGTGCATGAAAATGGCCAATTTACTCACTCTGAGTTCTCAAAAAGGGTTTCTTCACCCCGGGAAGTTAATTAAATACCATTTGGAGGCATTTAATGTTAGAGCAAAAACGGCTGATTTTCGACAAAAGAGATAACACCCCCCCATTACGTCATGCTTCAGAAATGTGGAAAATGGTCCGTTTTCAAATGTTTTATTTTTGAACGTCAGTTCACATTTGTAGGTGGATCATCAGTGTTAGAGCTAAAATTAGCATGTTTAAAGTGATTTTCATGCTTCCAGGGGCCCAAAACACAAGATTTATGGAATGGTTAAAAGTGCATGAAAATGGCCAATTTACTCACTCTGAGTTCTCAAAAAGGGTTTCTTCACCCCGGGAAGTTAATTAAATACCATTTGGAGGCATTTAATGTTAGAGCAAAAACGGCTGATTTTCGACAAAAGAGATAACACCCCCCCATTACGTCATGCTTCAGAAATGTGGAAAATGGTCCGTTTTCAAATGTTTTATTTTTGAACGTCAGTTCATATGGCTGAGATACCCGCCACCCCCTCTCAACACATTCCCCAAGAATTGGGAAACCGGAAACGGTTCTGAACTTTTGGAAGACGGGAGGGAGTGACCCTCCCGGCCGTATTTATTAAAATATGAAACAAAATTAAAACATTAAAATAACAGTTTCATATTAATGTACAATTTCATTTCCACATTGCGATGTTTGGCTAACCTTAACATATTCTCTAATACAAAGGTTCTCCTAGCCGAACTAACATCCTACAAAACGTTTAACTTGAAATTGTACATCCTAACGTTTAAGGGCCAACGGCAAGGTCGTAACCGGTGTCAAGATCCCTAAACCAGACATATCCCCCTCACTTGTGAGGGGCGACCGCACAGAGGCGTACCTCAAGTGCATTTACCAATTTCCCTTGACTTGACGGGGGCCCCAATAAACTCGACGCCATTTAAAGGTCGTCCGAGGACTCGTGTGAGGTATCTAGAAGGTAGCGTAGACCCCCTCCCACACCCCACACAACTTACCACATCTGCCGTCGCAGATGTCCCGGCCCCGGGAAATTCCCCAGGAGGGGGCTGTAACCCCTCCTATCCAGGAAGGGGCCTTGACCGCCTTTCCTTTCCTTTCAGCGGCCCATCCTTAGAAGGGACCGCCTCCCCGTTGAGGGGCCAATGGCCACCTCGCTCGAGCGCTCCCATCCGTAATGGGTGACGCCCACCCCTAGGGATCTTCCAATTACTGCTCACCGATCATGACCTTACCGCCCGACCAAAATAAATACGACAATTCTAACTAAAGTACTAAATGACTAAATTACTATAGACAGTAACAATTACCATTTATTAAGAGGCATGATTACTGATCAACACTAGTGCATAACTACTTTATTTGCAAAACATATTACCATTTGACCATTCTTTATTGCACATTCAAAATTATCACGAAAGTTATCATTGCCTGCGAAAAATTAATGTTAACACATCAAACTTTATTCCAAAACCACATGCTGTCCTCAGGGGCTGGTGGGTGGGTCAAAATTGGCTCTTCGTTCCGTCTCGAGCTCACATGCAGCGAGGAGGTGCAGCTTCAGAGCACAGGAACAAGAGGATGCTTTCTTGGCTTGTTGCTCCTTTTATCCGTCTTCAGGGCGGGCGTAAACCCGCCCCTGCCAGCCCCAAAGGGCGTGGCCGGCCGCGTCAGTGTCTAGGCCAGCCCACTCCAGGGCGGGAAAAAGCGCGCCCCGGCTACGCCGCTTCGGGCATACCAGCCGAGACTCGCCTCCCGCCCAAGATGGCTTCCCGGGGGGATCGTGGCACTCCGCCATACGTTCGGGGGGACCGAATGGTCGCCCCTTTCCATATGGCTGAGTTACCCGCCACCCCCTCTCAACACATTCCCCAAGAATTGGGAAACCGGAAACTGTTCTGAACTTTTGGAAGACGGGAGGGAGTGACCCTCCCGGCCGTATTTATTAAAATATGAAACAAAATTAAAACATTAAAATAACAGTTTCATATTAATGTACAATTTCATTTCCACATTGTGATGTTTGGCTAACCTTAACATATTCTCTAATACAAAGGTTCTCCTAGCCGAACTAACATCCTACAAAACGTTTAACTTGAAATTGTACATCCTAACGTTTAAGGGCCAACGGCAAGGTCGTAACCGGTGTCAAGATCCCTAAACCAGACATATCCCCCTCACTTGTGAGGGGCGACCGCACAGAGGCGTACCTCAAGTGCATTTACCAATTTCCCTTGACTTGACGGGGGCCCCAATAAACTTGACGCCATTTAAAGGTCGTCCGAGGACTCGTGTGAGGTATCTAGAAGGTAGCGTAGACCCCCTCCCACACCCCACACAACTTACCACATCTGCCGTCGCAGATGTCCCGGCCCCGGGAAATTCCCCAGGAGGGGGCTGTAACCCCTCCTATCCAGGAAGGGGCCTTGACCGCCTTTCCTTTCCTTTCGGCGGCCCATCCTTAGAAGGGACCGCCTCCCCGTTGAGGGGCCAATGGCCACCTCGCTTGAGCGCTCCCATCCGTAATGGGTGACGCCCACCCCTAGGGATCTTCCAATTACTGCTCACCGATCATGACCTTACCGCCACAGGCCGGATAGTTGACCGGCTATCCGGACCCCCCACAACACTCCTGCCTAAAGGTCATGTCACAAAGTCTTCAGCCAAGCTATCAGGTCTCCTATGAGTAACTCGTTCCCCATCCGGGACAAATGAACACCATCCCCCAAATACATACTATCCCCCTTAATACAGCCATGCGGAATAGAATGCAGTGTACTTGTACGGAACAATCTACTCATTTTATTATTGATTTTCTTTACTGAATGATTCAGAGCAGAAACCGAAATAGCCCCCCGCCACACTTCCCGTGGAATCATATGGGACCATGCAATTGTGCACCCTGGAACTCTTCTCGCTAACCAACTTACAGTGGAAAGCATCCCCTCTAGAAGAAGTCGTCTACCAGTGGTCACCAAATCGTTGCCTCCAAGATGTACTATGACTATAGACGGCGGTGACCTCGTCCGCCCTAACAAACCCTCGAAAAATGATTGAAACTGGTCAATACAGAGCCCGCCCTTTCCGTAGAAGGACACACTGTACCCGTATTCCCCAGCCACGTGAATCATGTCACCTGCTTTGAATACGTCCGCGGCACGCCTCACGTATGAGTGGCCCACGACCCACACCTCCTTTTTCATAGCCGGTGATGTCTGACCGCTGGCCCCCCGGTGTCGGGTCGACTGCACAGTCCGCCCCGCCTCGTAGGCTTGCCCAACTGAAAACCAAACAAAAACAAGAAGCGTGAGTACAACATTACAGCTTCACAACATGTGCAACCGCACATATCTCTTATAACAGTTTGAGGACCAACGCCCCACACGTTTTACTTGTTCAACATTCAGACCCCTGGCTGTAGCCTCAGTAGCAGCCCCTATCCGAAAGGAATGGGTACCAAACTCGCCGGGGTTCAGGCCCGCGGCCGAAATTGACATCGCAAGCACCCGCTGAAACTGAAACCTCGTCAGTGGGGTGGCGTCAGCGTGTCTCAACAAGGTCCCCCCCCATGATGCCACCCTATGCGTTAAATATTCCTCCACACACACCACGGGGCACATGGAAGACCCGGGAATCCTTTGTATGATTATGCTGTCTCCGACCGCACTTTGATCGGTCTTGGACCTGACAAACGAGACAGTCATTGTCTCCCCCCTGATCTGAACATGCTCTCGGCACAGTCCCCCCATGGCATCCTGCTTGTTCTTTGCCACTAGTTCGCTTACCCGCATAGCCCCATGTAATGCTAGCACAAAAGCGGCTCGGAATAACACTGATTCATACTGGGATGAACATGTTGCAGGAAGTACCGATAACAACAGAGCCAACCTATCCAAACCTATCGGGCGCCTTTCATCTACTCTGCGACCCTCAAGGCATTGCCACCCACGTAGCGCTTTTTGCACCACGAAAGACGCAGTCGGGTCTTGGATCCCATGGGCCCTTGCCACAAAGGAGATGGCGGCCCGATGCCTCTGGGCCGTAGCCACTGATTTGCCTGCCTGATGTAAGGACAGAAGAAATTTTACCACTAACTCCTCCTGACCCCAAAACTCTCCCCTAGCAGTCCCCAGAAAGGCCCAATAGGATCGGAACGCCCCTTCATATGCCTTCCTCGTCCTAGGTGCTAAACTCTCTCCCACGAGGTTCTGTAATTCGGGGCACCGAGAGACCAGAGAGCTTCGGGAAAGGGTGCCGCCACCGAGTCCGCTGTGGGCAGGAAACCCCAGAAGGCCTGCATACGAAAACGAGAAAGCGCATCAGCCGCTTGATTCATTACCCCCGGCACATGTCTTGCCCTAAATAACACGTTCAACTGCATACACAATAACACAATTTCTTTGAGCAATCTCAGAATCCATTTGCATCGTGCTGCCTGGCTATTGATACACTCAACCACGGTCATGTTATCAGACCAAAATACCACAGAGTTATTCCTGAATCCCTCAGGCCAAGTTTTCAGGGCCACCAGAATGGGAAAAAGTTCCAGAAAGGCAATGTTACTCGTCAGCCCACCCTCATGCCACCATAATGGCCATTTTTGAGCCGACCATTGTGAGCCGAATATGGCACCAAAACCAACGCTCCCAGCCGAATCTGTCCACAGCCCCAGCTCTTCGGAGGACACCGCCGGTTTATTCCAGACAATTCGACCATTGAACTCCGCCAGAAATGCCAACCAAATGTGCATGTCCTGGCGAACCTCTGCCGATAGTCTCGTGCGATGATGACCCTCTTTCAGGCCGACCATGGCCTGAGCGATCGAGCGGGAAAAGGGGCGGGCCATCGGCATTACTCTCAGGGCAAAATTCAGCTGGCCCACCAATTGTTGTAATTGATGCAGTCTGACTTTAGACTCACTAATACACTTTTCCAGGGAAGCCCTGAATCTTAACACCTTTTCTCCTGGTAATCGAAAACAACCTTCCTCTGAATCGAGCTCGATCCCCAGGAACTCAAGGCAAGTCGAGGGACCCACAGTCTTACCTGGTGCCAGTGGCACACCAAAATGCTTCATTAAGACACAAAATTCATTCAAAGCCTGTCCACATTCTGGATCCCCGGCCGCCCCCAGAAACAAAAAGTCATCGAGATAATGCATGACATGTTGAAAACCCGTCCTCTTTGTGAAGACCCATTGCAGAAAACAACTGAACTTTTCAAAATAGGCACAAGATATAGAGCATCCCATCGGCATACATCTATCCATGTAATAGTGACCCTGAAACATGAAACCAAGGAGACGCTGATCGTCTGGGTGTACCGGGAGCAACCGGAACGCTGACTCAATATCTGATTTTGCCATCAGCGCCCCGGGTCCTAGGCGATTCAACATGGCGACGGCCTCATCGAAAGATGCGTACCGCACCGAACACACTTCTGGGTCTATCGCATCATTCACGGAAAGACCACGTGGGGCTGATAAATTATGTATCAGTCGGAACTCACCCGGATCCTTCTTAGGGACCACCCCTAAAGGGGAACAAACAAAGTTAGCACATGGTGGCTCATCAAATGGACCGGCGACTCGACCTCGAGTAACCTCCTTCCCAATCTTCTCCTGTACCACGGTCGTGTGTTGCACGACCGACAGTTGATTTTTACATTTTGCTACACCCTGAAAATCCCCCACTGGGATGCGGAAACCATATGAAAACCCGTTCCGCAACACCCCAGCGGAAACATGATCCGGGTACTCGCTGAGCCAAGGAATCATTGCCATGGTATCAATCGGAGTAGGTAAAGGCGCCCCTCGGACTATTTCAGACCTGTTTGGCGCCTCCCCTACCACCGTTATCACCCGTTTTGGCTCTGCACATGGACTCAGGATGGGATGGCTGCCCACACCCTCCACACTCATGTCTAAACTTGCATGACCCCTGGGGCCTCGTACATTTACCCCTGTTAAAGTTCCAACAAATCCCCCTTTTACCTGCGTTGCCGTTCGGCTTCGAGTGGTAGTCATTAACTGTACTCGATCGAAAGGGTGTCCCAGCATATTGGCGGGAGGATTCACCCCCGCTACTCCCTACCAATGGTAACTTCAACATACCAGTACTCTCCATTTTTGACCACGAAACAGAATCGTAACAATCCCAAGTCAAGTTCTTGTCGTGTTCTTTCGCTTTTCTAAAAATATTATCGTAACAGAACCACTGATTGCCCCCATATGATACAGAATATTCCATGATTCGTGACTGATAAATAGGCAATTCGGACAACAACTCGGGCCTACGTTCACCCATGATGGCGGTAAAAATTCCCCATGCCCTGCCCCAATTGCCAATATTTTCGTCAACCTTAAAGGCGGCCATCTTAGCGCGCCAAACACTCGGATGCATGAGCTCCTTTTGGCTCTTAACATGCTCCATCTCATAATGATCTGTAAGCAACGAGAACATGTTTACATACTCATCTGCCCACATCTTTTCCTTAATAGCCAGAGGTACATGCTGACCCAATTTCTCCCTTCGTGAGGGTGCAGACTCATCCCTCGCAATCGGCAATGGCCGCTTACCTGAACCGGAAGCTGCGACTGCTGCTGGACCTGCTCCTGTCGATTTTTCACCCGCCGGAGACGGCGTGATAACTGGCGATGGTGCCTTCACCGCTTCCCTACTTTCACGCAGTTGCTTCATCAACACCCGTGCGTCGTCAGCCGTGGCGCCCTCGCCATTTTTCCCCAACCACGCTGCCAATTGTGCTGCCAACTCAGGCGGCATATCGTCCCCGGACACGGGGGTGACCACTACGGGAATCGGGTTCCCCTCTGTCGGCACCGGAGTTGGCCCTCCGAGTGGGGTATCGGGAACCGGGGTGTCTCCCCCAGCTGCCCCCCGTCTGGGCCTCTTGCCCTTCCCTCCTGGAGCGGCTCCTGCCGATGGTCGTTTCGGCCCCCCTTCCCCGTCTCTAGCCGCCACCTTCTTCTTTAGGTCGGTTACCTCCTTCATGAGCCTACGGAGCATCTGGTCGGTAGTAACTCGCTTTCCAACTTTCTTAAGCATTCTCAGACAGAGTATCTGTAAGACAAAAAGAAAGATTACCACGTTCAAAATTGGCTCTTCGTTCCGTCTCGAGCTCACGTGCAGCGAGGAGGTGCAGCTTCAGAGCACAGGAACAAGAGGATGCTTTCTTGGCTTGTTGCTCCTTTTATCCATCTTCAGGGCGGGCGTAAACCCGCCCCTGCCTGCCCCAAAGGGCGTGGCCGGCCGCGTCAGTGTCTAGGCCAGCCCACTCCAGGGCGGGAAAAAGCGCGCCCCGGCTACGCCGCTTCGGGCATACCAGCCGAGACTCGCCTCCCGCCCAAGATGGCTTCCCGGGGGGATCGTGGTACTCCGCCATACGTTCGGGGGGACCGAATGGTCGCCCCTTTCCACATTTGTAGGTGGATCATCAGTGTTAGAGCTAAAATAAGCATGTTTAAAGTGATTTTCATGCTTCCAGGGGCTCGGGAAGTTAATTAAATACCATTTGGAGGCATTTAATGTTAGAGCAAAAACGGCTGATTTTCGACAAAAGAGATAACACCCCCCCATTACGTCATGCTTCAGAAATGTGGAAAATGGTCCGTTTTCAAATGTTTTATTTTTGAACGTCAGTTCACATTTGTAGGTGGATCATCAGAGTTAGAGCTAAAATTAGCATGTTTAAAGTGATTTTCATGCTTCTTGGGGCCCAAAACACAAGATTTATGGAATGGCTAAAAGTGCATGAAAATGGCCAATTTACTCACTCTGAGTTCTCAAAAAGGGTTTCTTCACCCCGGGAAGTTAATTAAATACCATTTGGAGGCATTTAATGTTAGAGCAAAAACGGCTGATTTTCGACAAAAGAGATAACACCCCCCCATTACGTCATGCTTCAGAAATGTGGAAAATGGTCCGTTTTCAAATGTTTTATTTTTGAACGTCAGTTCACATTTGTAGGTGGATCATCAGTGTTAGAGCTAAAATTAGCATGTTTAAAGTGATTTTCATGCTTCCAGGGGCTCGGGAAGTTAATTAAATACCATTTGGAGGCATTTAATGTTAGAGCAAAAACGGCTGATTTTCGACAAAAGAGATAACACCCCCCCATTACGTCATGCTTCAGAAATGTGGAAAATGGTCCGTTTTCAAATGTTTTATTTTTGAACGTCAGTTCACATTTGTAGGTGGATCATCAGTGTTAGAGCTAAAATTAGCATGTTTAAAGTGATTTTCATGCTTCCAGGGGTCCAAAACACAAGATTTATGGAATGGTTAAAAGTGCATGAAAATGGCCAATTTACTCACGCTGAGTTCTCAAAAAGGGTTTCTTCACCCCGGGAAGTTAATTAAATACCATTTGGAGGCATTTAATGTTAGAGCAAAAACGGCTGATTTTCGACAAAAGAGATAACACCCCCCCATTACGTCATGCTTCAGAAATGTGGAAAATGGTCCGTTTTCAAATGTTTCATTTTTGAACGTCAGTTCACATTTGTAGGTGGATCATCAGTGTTAGAGCTAAAATTAGCATGTTTAAAGTGATTTTCATGCTTCCAGGGGCTCGGGAAGTTAATTAAATACCATTTGGAGGCATTTAATGTTCGAGCAAAAACGGCTGATTTTCGACAAAAGAGATAACACCCCCCCATTACGTCATGCTTCAGAAATGTGGAAAATAGTCCGTTTTCAAATGTTTTATTTTTGAACGTCAGTTCACATTTGTAGGTGGATCATCAGTGTTAGAGCTAAAATTAGCATGTTTAAAGTGATTTTCATGCTTCCAGGGGCCCAAAACACAAGATTTATGGAATGGTTAAAAGTGCATGAAAATGGCCAATTTACTCACTCTGAGTTCTCAAAAAGGGTTTCTTCACCCCGGGAAGTTAATTAAATACCATTTGGAGGCATTTAATGTTAGAGCAAAAACGGCTGATTTTCGACAAAAGAGATAACACCCCCCCATTACGTCATGCTTCAGAAATGTGGAAAATGGTCCGTTTTCAAATGTTTTATTTTTGAACGTCAGTTCACATTTGTAGATGGATCATCAGTGTTAGAGCTAAAATTAGCATGTTTAAAGTGATTTTCATGCTTCCAGGGGCTCGGGAAGTTAATTAAATACCATTTGGAGGCATTTAATGTTCGAGCAAAAACGGCTGATTTTCGACAAAAGAGATAACACCCCCCCATTACGTCATGCTTCAGAAATGTGGAAAATGGTCAGTTTTCAAATGTTTTATTTTTGAACGTCAGTTCACATTTGTAGGTGGATCATCAGTGTTAGAGCTAAAATTAGCATGTTTAAAGTGATTTTCATGCTTCCAGGGGCTCGGGAAGTGAAATAAATACCATTTGGAGGCATTTAATGTTCGAGCAAAAATGGCTGATTTTCGACAAAAGAGATAACACCCCCCCATTACGTCATGCTTCAGAAATGTGGAAAATGGTCCGTTTTCAAATGTTTTATTTTTGAACGTCAGTTCACATTTGTAGGTGGATCATCAGTGTTAGAGCTAAAATTAGCATGTTTAAAGTGATTTTCATGCTTCCAGGGGCCCAAAACACAAGATTTATGGAATGGTTAAAAGTGCATGAAAATGGCCAATTTACTCACTCTGAGTTCTCAAAAAGGGTTTCTTCACCCCTGGAAGTTAATTAAATACCATTTGGAGGCATTTAATGTTAGAGCAAAAACGGCTGATTTTCGACAAAAGAGATAACACCCCCCCATTACGTCATGCTTCAGAAATGTGGAAAATGGTCCGTTTTCAAATGTTTTATTTTTGAACGTCAGTTCACATTTGTAGGTGGATCATCAGTGTTAGAGCTAAAATTAGCATGTTTAAAGTGATTTTCATGCTTCCAGGGGCCCAAAACACAAGATTTATGGAATGGTTAAAAGTGCATGAAAATGGCCAATTTACTCACTCTGAGTTCTCAAAAAGGGTTTCTTCACCCCGGGAAGTTAATTAAATACCATTTGGAGGCATTTAATGTTAGAGCAAAAACGGCTGATTTTCGACAAAAGAGATAACACCCCCCCATTACGTCATGCTTCAGAAATGTGGAAAATGGACCGTTTTCAAATGTTTTATTTTTGAACGTCAGTTCACATTTGTAGGTGGATCATCAGTGTTAGAGCTAAAATTAGCATGTTTAAAGTGATTTTCATGCTTCCAGGGGCTCTGGAAGTTAATTAAATACCATTTGGAGGCATTTAATGTTCGAGCAAAAACGGCTGATTTTCGACAAAAGAGATAACACCCCCCCATGCTTCAGAAATGTGGAAAATGGTCCGTTTTCAAATGTTTTATTTTTGAACGTCAGTTCACATTTGTAGGTGGATCATCAGTGTTAGAGCTAAAATTAGCATGTTTAAAGTGATTTTCATGCTTCCAGGGGCCCAAAACACAAGATTTATGGAATGGTTAAAAGTGCATGAAAATGGCCAATTTACTCACTCTGAGTTCTCAAAAAGGGTTTCTTCACCCCGGGAAGTTAATTAAATACCATTTGGAGGCATTTAATGTTAGAGCAAAAACGGCTGATTTTCGACAAAAGAGATAACACCCCCCCATTACGTCATGCTTAAGAAATGTGGAAAATGGTCCGTTTTCAAATGTTTTATTTTTGAACGTCAGTTCACATTTGTAGGTGGATCATCAGTGTTAGAGCTAAAATTAGCATGTTTAAAGTGATTTTCATGCTTCCAGGGGCCCAAAACACAAGATTTATGGAATGGTTAAAAGTGCATGAAAATGGCCAATTTACTCACTCTGAGTTCTCAAAAAGGGTTTCTTCACCCCGGGAAGTTAATTAAATACCATTTGGAGGCATTTAATGTTAGAGCAAAAACGGCTGATTTTCGACAAAAGAGATAACACCCCCCCATTACGTCATGCTTCAGAAATGTGGAAAATGGACCGTTTTCAAATGTTTTATTTTTGAACGTCAGTTCACATTTGTAGGTGGATCATCAGTGTTAGAGCTAAAATTAGCATGTTTAAAGTGATTTTCATGCTTCCAGGGGCCCAAAACACAAGATTTATGGAATGGTTAAAAGTGCATGAAAATGGCCAATTTACTCACTCTGAGTTCTCAAAAAGGGTTTCTTCACCCCGGGAAGTTAATTAAATACCATTTGGAGGCATTTAATGTTAGAGCAAAAACGGCTGATTTTCGACAAAAGAGATAACACCCCCCCATTACGTCATGCTTAAGAAATGTGGAAAATGGTCCGTTTTCAAATGTTTTATTTTTGAACGTCAGTTCACATTTGTAGGTGGATCATCAGTGTTAGAGCTAAAATTAGCATGTTTAAAGTGATTTTCATGCTTCCAGGGGCCCAAAACACAAGATTTATGGAATGGTTAAAAGTGCATGAAAATGGCCAATTTACTCACTCTGAGTTCTCAAAAAGGGTTTCTTCACCCCGGGAAGTTAATTAAATACCATTTGGAGGCATTTAATGTTCGAGCAAAAACGGCTGATTTTCGACAAAAGAGATAACACCCCCCCATTACGTCATGCTTCAGAAATGTGGAAAATGGTCCGTTTTCAAATGTTTTATTTTTGAACGTCAGTTCACATTTGTAGGTGGATCATCAGTGTTAGAGCTAAAATTAGCATGTTTAAAGTGATTTTCATGCTTCCAGGGGCCCAAAACACAAGATTTATGGAATGGTTAAAAGTGCATGAAAATGGCCAATTTACTCACTCTGAGTTCTCAAAAAGGGTTTCTTCACCCCGGGAAGTTAATTAAATACCATTTGGAGGCATTTAATGTTAGAGCAAAAACGGCTGATTTTCGACAAAAGAGATAACACCCCCCCATTACGTCATGCTTCAGAAATGTGGAAAATGGTCCGTTTTCAAATGTTTTATTTTTGAACGTCAGTTCACATTTGTAGGTGGATCATCAGTGTTAGAGCTAAAATTAGCATGTTTAAAGTGATTTTCATGCTTCCAGGGGCTCGGGAAGTTAATTAAATACCATTTGGAGGCATTTAATGTTCGAGCAAAAACGGCTGATTTTCGACAAAAGAGATAACACCCCCCCATTACGTCATGCTTCAGAAATGTGGAAAATGGTCCGTTTTCAAATGTTTTATTTTTGAACGTCAGTTCACATTTGTAGGTGGATCATCAGTGTTAGAGCTAAAATTAGCATGTTTAAATTGATTTTCATGCTTACAGGGGCCCAAAACACAAGATTTATGGAATGGGTAAAAGTGCATGAAAATGGCCAATTTACTCACTCTGAGTTCTCAAAAAGGGTTTCTTCACCCCGGGAAGTTAATTAAATACCATTTGGAGGCATTTAATGTTCGAGCAAAAACGGCTGATTTTCGACAAAAGAGATAACACCCCCCCATTACGTCATGCTTCAGAAATGTGGAAAATGGTCCGTTTTCAAATGTTTTATTTTTGAACGTCAGTTCACATTTGTAGGTGGATCATCAGTGTTAGAGCTAAAATTAGCATGTTTAAAGTGATTTTCATGCTTCTTGGGGCCCAAAACACAAGATTTATGGAATGGTTAAAAGTGCATGAAAATGGCCAATTTACTCACTCTGAGTTCTCAAAAAGGGTTTCTTCACCCCGGGAAGTTAATTAAATACCATTTGGAGGCATTTAATGTTCGAGCAAAAAAGGCTGATTTTCGACAAAAGAGATAACACCCCCCCATTACGTCATGCTTCAGAAATGTGGAAAATGGTCCGTTTTCAAATGTTTTATTTTTGAACGTCAGTTCACATTTGTAGGTGGATCATCAGTGTTAGAGCTAAAATTAGCATGTTTAAAGTGATTTTCATGCTTCCAGGGGCTCGGGAAGTTAATTAAATACCATTTGGAGGCATTTAATGTTCGAGCAAAAACGGCTGATTTTCGACAAAAGAGATAACACCCCCCCATTACGTCATGCTTCAGAAATGTGGAAAATGGTCCGTTTTCAAATGTTTTATTTTTGAACGTCAGTTCACATTTGTAGGTGGATCATCAGTGTTAGAGCTAAAATTAGCATGTTTAAAGTGATTTTCATGCTTCCAGGGGCTCGGGAAGTTAATTAAATACCATTTGGAGGCATTTAATGTTCGAGCAAAAACGGCTGATTTTCGACAAAAGAGATAACACCCCCCCATTACGTCATGCTTCAGAAATGTGGAAAATGGTCCGTTTTCAAATGTTTTATTTTTGAACGTCAGTTCACATTTGTAGGTGGATCATCAGTGTTAGAGCTAAAATTAGCATGTTTAAAGTGATTTTCATGCTTCCAGGGGCCCAAAACACAAGATTTATGGAATGGTTAAAAGTGCATGAAAATGGCCAATTTACTCACTCTGAGTTCTCAAAAAGGGTTTCTTCACCCCGGGAAGTTAATTAAATACCATTTGGAGGCATTTAATGTTAGAGCAAAAAGGGCTGATTTTCGACAAAAGAGATAACACCCCCCCATTACGTCATGCTTCAGAAATGTGGAAAATGGTCCGTTTTCAAATGTTTTATTTTTGAACGTCAGTTCACATTTGTAGGTGGATCATCAGTGTTAGAGCTAAAATTAGCATGTTTAAAGTGATTTTCATGCTTCCAGGGGCCCAAAACACAAGATTTATGGAATGGTTAAAAGTGCATGAAAATGGCCAATTTACTCACTCTGAGTTCTCAAAAAGGGTTTCTTCACCCCGGGAAGTTAATTAAATACCATTTGGAGGCATTTAATGTTCGAGCAAAAACGGCTGATTTTCGACAAAAGAGATAACACCCCCCCCCATTACGTCATGCTTCAGAAATGTGGAAAATGGTCCGTTTTCAAATGTTTTATTTTTGAACGTCAGTTCACATTTGTAGGTGGATCATCAGTGTTAGAGCTAAAATTAGCATGTTTAAAGTGATTTTCATGCTTCCAGGGGCTCGGGAAGTGAAATAAATACCATTTGGAGGCATTTAATGTTCGAGCAAAAACGGCTGATTTTCGACAAAAGAGATAACACCCCCCCATTACGTCGTGCTTCAGAAATGTGGAAAATGGTCCGTTTTCAAATGTTTTATTTTTGAACGTCAGTTCACATTTGTAGGTGGATCATCAGTGTTAGAGCTAAAATTAGCATGTTTAAAGTGATTTTCATGCTTCCAGGGGCCCAAAACACAAAATTTATGGAATGGTTAAAAGTGCATGAAAATGGCCAATTTACTCACTCTGAGTTCTCAAAAAGGGTTTCTTCACCCCGGGAAGTTAATTAAATACCATTTGGAGGCATTTAATGTTTGAGCAAAAACGGCTGATTTTCGACAAAAGAGATAACACCCCCCCATTACGTCATGCTTCAGAAATGTGGAAAATGGTCCGTTTTCAAATGTTTTATTTTTGAACGTCAGTTCACATTTGTAGGTGGATCATCAGTGTTAGAGCTAAAATTAGCATGTTTAAAGTGATTTTCATGCTTCCAGGGGCTCGGGAAGTTAATTAAATACCATTTGGAGGCATTTAATGTTCGAGCAAAAATGGCTGATTTTCGACAAAAGAGATAACACCCCCCCATTACGTCATGCTTCAGAAATGTGGAAAATGGTCCGTTTTCAAATGTTTTATTTTTGAACGTCAGTTCACATTTGTAGGTGGATCATCAGTGTTAGAGCTAAAATTAGCATGTTTAAAGTGATTTTCATGCTTCCAGGGGCCCAAAACACAAGATTTTTGGAATGGTTAAAAGTGCATGAAAATGGCCAATTTACTCACTCTGAGTTCTCAAAAAGGGTTTCTTCACCCCGGGAAGTTAATTAAATACCATTTGGAGGCATTTAATGTTCGAGCAAAAACGGCTGATTTTCGACAAAAGAGATAACACCCCCCCATTACGTCATGCTTCAGAAATGTGGAAAATGGTCCGTTTTCAAATGTTTTATTTTTGAACGTCAGTTCACATTTGTAGGTGGATCATCAGTGTTAGAGCTAAAATTAGCATGTTTAAAGTGATTTTCATGCTTCCAGGGGCCCAAAACACAAGATTTATGGAATGGTTAAAAGTGCATGAAAATGGCCAATTTACTCACTCTGAGTTCTCAAAAAGGGTTTCTTCACCCCGGGAAGTTAATTAAATACCATTTGGAGGCATTTAATGTTCGAACAAAAACGGCTGATTTTCGACAAAAGAGATAACACCCCCCCATTACGTCATGCTTCAGAAATGTGGAAAATGGTCCGTTTTCAAATGTTTTATTTTTGAACGTCAGTTCACATTTGTAGGTGGATCATCAGTGTTAGAGCTAAAATTAGCATGTTTAAAGTGATTTTCATGCTTCTTGGGGCCCAAAACACAAGATTTATGGAATGGTTAAAAGTGCATGAAAATGGCCAATTTACTCACTCTGAGTTCTCAAAAAGGGTTTCTTCACCCCGGGAAGTTAATTAAATACCATTTGGAGGCATTTAATGTTCGAGCAAAAAAGGCTGATTTTCGACAAAAGAGATAACACCCCCCCATTACGTCATGCTTCAGAAATGTGGAAAATGGTCCGTTTTCAAATGTTTTATTTTTGAACGTCAGTTCACATTTGTAGGTGGATCATCAGTGTTAGAGCTAAAATTAGCATGTTTAAAGTGATTTTCATGCTTCCAGGGGCTCGGGAAGTTAATTAAATACCATTTGGAGGCATTTAATGTTCGAGCAAAAACGGCTGATTTTCGACAAAAGAGATAACACCCCCCCCATTACGTCATGCTTCAGAAATGTGGAAAATGGTCCGTTTTCAAATGTTTTATTTTTGAACGTCAGTTCACATTTGTAGGTGGATCATCAGTGTTAGAGCTAAAATTAGCATGTTTAAAGTGATTTTCATGCTTCCAGGGGCTCGGGAAGTTAATTAAATACCATTTGGAGGCATTTAATGTTCGAGCAAAAACGGCTGATTTTCGACAAAAGAGATAACACCCCCCCATTACGTCATGCTTCAGAAATGTGGAAAATGGTCCGTTTTCAAATGTTTTATTTTTGAACGTCAGTTCACATTTGTAGGTGGATCATCAGTGTTAGAGCTAAAATTAGCATGTTTAAAGTGATTTTCATGCTTCCAGGGGCCCAAAACACAAGATTTATGGAATGGTTAAAAGTGCATGAAAATGGCCAATTTACTCACTCTGAGTTCTCAAAAAGGGTTTCTTCACCCCGGGAAGTTAATTAAATACCATTTGGAGGCATTTAATGTTCGAGCAAAAACGGCTGATTTTCGACAAAAGAGATAACACCCCCCCCCCATTACGTCATGCTTCAGAAATGTGGAAAATGGTCCGTTTTCAAATGTTTTATTTTTGAACGTCAGTTCACATTTGTAGGTGGATCATCAGTGTTAGAGCTAAAATTAGCATGTTTAAAGTGATTTTCATGCTTCCAGGGGCTCGGGAAGTGAAATAAATACCATTTGGAGGCATTTAATGTTCGAGCAAAAACGGCTGATTTTCGACAAAAGAGATAACACCCCCCCATTACGTCGTGCTTCAGAAATGTGGAAAATGGTCCGTTTTCAAATGTTTTATTTTTGAACGTCAGTTCACATTTGTAGGTGGATCATCAGTGTTAGAGCTAAAATTAGCATGTTTAAAGTGATTTTCATGCTTCCAGGGGCCCAAAACACAAAATTTATGGAATGGTTAAAAGTGCATGAAAATGGCCAATTTACTCACTCTGAGTTCTCAAAAAGGGTTTCTTCACCCCGGGAAGTTAATTAAATACCATTTGGAGGCATTTAATGTTTGAGCAAAAACGGCTGATTTTCGACAAAAGAGATAACACCCCCCCATTACGTCATGCTTCAGAAATGTGGAAAATGGTCCGTTTTCAAATGTTTTATTTTTGAACGTCAGTTCACATTTGTAGGTGGATCATCAGTGTTAGAGCTAAAATTAGCATGTTTAAAGTGATTTTCATGCTTCCAGGGGCTCGGGAAGTTAATTAAATACCATTTGGAGGCATTTAATGTTCGAGCAAAAATGGCTGATTTTCGACAAAAGAGATAACACCCCCCCATTACGTCATGCTTCAGAAATGTGGAAAATGGTCCGTTTTCAAATGTTTTATTTTTGAACGTCAGTTCACATTTGTAGGTGGATCATCAGTGTTAGAGCTAAAATTAGCATGTTTAAAGTGATTTTCATGCTTCCAGGGGCCCAAAACACAAGATTTTTGGAATGGTTAAAAGTGCATGAAAATGGCCAATTTACTCACTCTGAGTTCTCAAAAAGGGTTTCTTCACCCCGGGAAGTTAATTAAATACCATTTGGAGGCATTTAATGTTCGAGCAAAAACGGCTGATTTTCGACAAAAGAGATAACACCCCCCCATTACGTCATGCTTCAGAAATGTGGAAATTGGTCCGTTTTCAAATGTTTTATTTTTGAACGTCAGTTCACATTTGTAGGTGGATCATCAGTGTTAGAGCTAAAATTTGCATGTTTAAAGTGATTTTCATGCTTCCAGGGGCTCGGGAAGTTAATTAAATACCATTTGGAGGCATTTAATGTTCGAGCAAAAACGGCTGATTTTCAACAAAAGAGATAACACCCCCCCATTACGTCATGCTTCAGAAATGTGGAAAATGGTCCGTTTTCAAATGTTTTATTTTTGAACGTCAGTTCACATTTGTAGGTGGATCATCAGTGTTAGAGCTAAAATTAGCATGTTTAAAGTGATTTTCATGCTTCCAGGGGCTCGGGAAGGGAAATAAATACCATTTGGAGGCATTTAATGTTCGAGCAAAAACGGCTGATTTTCGACAAAAGAGATAACACCCCCCCATTACGTCATGCTTCAGAAATGTGGAAAATGGTCCGTTTTCAAATGTTTTATTTTTGAACGTCAGTTCACATTTGTAGGTGGATCATCAGTGTTAGAGCTAAAATTAGCATGTTTAAAGTGATTTTCATGCTTCCAGGGGCTCCGGAAGTAAATTAAATACCATTTGGAGGCATTTAATGTTAGAGCAAAAACGGCTGATTTTCGACAAAAGAGATAACACCCCCCCATTACGTCATGCTTCAGAAATGTGGAAAATGGTCCGTTTTCAAATGTTTTATTTTTGAACGTCAGTTCACATTTGTAGGTGGATCATCAGTGTTAGAGCTAAAATTAGCATGTTTAAAGTGATTTTCATGCTTCCAGGGGCCCAAAATACAAGATTTATGGAATGGTTAAAAGTGCATGAAAATGGCCTATTTACTCACTCTGAGTTCTCAAAAAGGGTTTCTTCACCCCGGGAAGTTAATTAAATACCATTTGGAGGCATTTAATGTTCGAGCAAAAACAGCTGATTTTCGACAAAAGAGATAACACCCCCCCATTATGTCATGCTTCAGAAATGTGGAAAATGGTCCTTTTTCAAATGTTTTATTTTTGAACGTCAGTTCACATTTGTAGGTGGATCATCAGTGTTAGAGCTAAAATTAGCATGTTTAAAGTGATTTTCATGCTTCCAGGGGCCCAAAACACAAGATTTATGGAATGGTTAAAAGTGCATGAAAATGGCCAATTTACTCACTCTGAGTTCTCAAAAAGGGTTTCTTCACCCTGGGAAGTTAATTAAATACCATTTGGAGGCATTTAATGTTCGAGCAAAAACGGCTGATTTTCGACAAAAGAGATAACACCCCCCCCCATTACGTCATGCTTCAGAAATGTGGAAAATGCTCCGTTTTCAAATGTTTTATTTTTGAACGTCAGTTCACATTTGTAGGTGGATCATCATTGTTAGAGCTAAAATTAGCATGTTTAAAGTGATTTTCATGCTTCCAGGGGCTCGGGAAGTTAATTAAATACCATTTGGAGGCATTTAATGTTCGAGCAAAAACGGCTGATTTTTGACAAAAGAGATAACACCCCCCCATTACGTCATGCTTCAGAAATGTGGAAAATGGTCCGTTTTCAAATGTTTTATTTTTGAACGTCAGTTCACATTTGTAGGTGGATCATCAGTGTTAGAGCTAAAATTAGCATGTTTAAAGTGATTTTCATGCTTCCAGGGGCTCGGGAAGTTAATTAAATACCATTTGGAGGCATTTAATGTTCGAGCAAAAACGGCTGATTTTCGACAAAAGAGATAACACCCCCCCATTACGTCATGCTTCAGAAATGTGGAAAATGGTCCGTTTTCAAATGTTTTATTTTTGAACGTCAGTTCACATTTGTAGGTGGATCATCAGTGTTAGAGCTAAAATTAGCATGTTTAAAGTGATTTTCATGCTTCCAGGGGCTCGGGAAGTTAATTAAATACCATTTGGAGGCATTTAATGTTCGAGCAAAAACGGCTGATTTTCGACAAAAGAGATAACACCCCCCCATTACGTCATGCTTCAGAAATGTGGAAAATGGTCCGTTTTCAAATGTTTTATTTTTGAACGTCAGTTCACATTTGTAGGTGGATCATCAGTGTTAGAGCTAAAATTAGCATGTTTAAAGTGATTTTCATGCTTCCAGGGGCCCAAAACACAAGATTTATGGAATGGTTAAAAGTGCATGAAAATGGCCAATTTACTCACTCTGAGTTCTCAAAAAGGGTTTCTTCACCCCGGGAAGTTAATTAAATACCATTTGGAGGCATTTAATGTTCGAGCAAAAACGGCTGATTTTCGACAAAAGAGATAACACCCCCCCATTACGTCATGCTTCAGAAATGTGGAAAATGGTCCGTTTTCAAATGTTTTATTTTTGAACGTCAGTTCACATTTGTAGGTGGATCATCAGTGTTAGAGCTAAAATTAGCATGTTTAAAGTGATTTTCATGCTTCCAGGGGCCCAAAACACAAGAATTATGGAATGGTTAAAAGTGCATGAAAATGGCCAATTTACTCACTCTGAGTTCTCAAAAAGGGTTTCTTCACCCCGGGAAGTTAATTAAATACCATTTGGAGGCATTTAATGTTCGAGCAAAAACGGCTGATTTTCGACAAAGGAGATAACACCCCCCCATTACGTCATGCTTCAGAAATGTGGAAAATGGTCCGTTTTCAAATGTTTTATTTTTGAACGTCAGTTCACATTTGGAGGTGGATCATCAGTGTTAGAGCTAAAATTAGCATGTTTAAAGTGATTTTCATGCTTCCAGGGGCTCGGGAAGTTAATTAAATACCATTTGGAGGCATTTAATGTTCGAGCAAAAACGGCTGATTTTCGACAAAAGAGATAACACCCCCCCATTACGTCATGCTTCAGAAATGTGGAAAATGGTCCGTTTTCAAATGTTTTATCTTTGAACGTCAGTTCACATTTGTAGGTGGATCATCAGTGTTAGAGCTAAAATTAGCATGTTTAAAGTGATTTTCATGCTTCCGGGGGCTCGGGAAGTTAATTAAATACCATTTGGAGGCATTTAATGTTCGAGCAAAAACGGCTGATTTTCGACAAAAGAGATAACACCCCCCCATTACGTCATGCTTCAGAAATGTGGAAAATGGTCCGTTTTCAAATGTTTTATTTTTGAACGTCAGTTCACATTTGTAGGTGGATCATCAGTGTTAGAGCTAAAATTAGCATGTTTAAAGTGATTTTCATGCTTCCAGGGGCCCAAAACACAAGATTTATGGAATGGTTAAAAGTGCATGAAAATGGCCAATTTACTCACTCTGAGTTCTCAAAAAGGGTTTCTTCACCCCGGGAAGTTAATTAAATACCATTTGGAGGCATTTAATGTTTGAGCAAAAACGGCTGATTTTCGACAAAAGAGATAACACCCCCCCATTACGTCATGCTTCAGAAATGTGGAAAATGGTCCGTTTTCAAATGTTTTATTTGTGAACGTCCGTTCACATTTGTAGGTGGATCATCAGTGTTAGAGCTAAAATTAGCATGTTTAAAGTGATTTTCATGCTTCCAGGGGCTCGGCAAGTTAATTAAATACCATTTGGAGGCATTTAATGTTCGAGCAAAAACGGCTGATTTTCGACAAAAGAGATAACACCCCCCCATTACGTCATGCTTCAGAAATGTGGAAAACGGTCCGTTTTCAAATGTTTTATTTTTGAACGTCAGTTCACATTTGTAGGTGGATCATCAGTGTTAGAGCTAAAATTAGCATGTTTAAAGTGATTTTCATGCTTCCAGGGGCTCGGGAAGTGAAATAAATACCATTTGGAGGCATTTAATGTTCGAGCAAAAATGGCTGATTTTCGACAAAAGAGATAACACCCCCCCATTACGTCATGCTTCAGAAATGTGGAAAATGGTCAGTTTTCAAATGTTTTATTTTTGAACGTCAGTTCACATTTGTAGGTGGATCATCAGTGTTAGAGCTAAAATTAGCATGTTTAAAGTGATTTTCATGCTTCCAGGGGCCCAAAACACAAGATTTATGGAATGGTTAAAAGTGCATGAAAATGGCCAATTTACTCACTCTGAGTTCTCAAAAAGGGTTTCTTCACCCCGGGAAGTTAATTAAATACCATTTGGAGGCATTTAATGTTCGAGCAAAAACGGCTGATTTTCGACAAAAGAGATAACACCCCCCCATTACGTCATGCTTCAGAAATGTGGAAAATGGTCCGTTTTCAAATGTTTTATTTTTGAACGTCAGTTCACATTTGTAGGTGGATCATCAGTGTTAGAGCTAAAATTAGCATGTTTAAAGTGATTTTCATGCTTCCAGGGGCTCGGGAAATTAATTAAATACCATTTGGAGGCCTTTAATGTTCGAGCAAAAACGGCTGATTTTCGACAAAAGAGATAACACCCCCCCATTACGTCATGCTTCAGAAATGTGGAAAATGGTCCGTTTTCAAATGTTTTATTTTTGAACGTCAGTTCACATTTGTAGGTGGATCATCAGTGTTAGAGCTAAAATTAGCATGTTTAAAGTGATTTTCATGCTTCCAGGGGCCCAAAACACAAAATTTATGGAATGGTTAAAAGTGCATGAAAATGGCCAATTTACTCACTCTGAGTTCTCAAAAAGGGTTTCTTCACCCCGGGAAGTTAATTAAATACCATTTGGAGGCATTTAATGTTTGAGCAAAAACGGCTGATTTTCGACAAAAGAGATAACACCCCCCCATAACGTCATGCTTCAGAAATGTGGAAAATGGTCCGTTTTCAAATGTTTTATTTTTGAACGTCAGTTCACATTTGTAGGTGGATCATCAGTGTTAGAGCTAAAATTAGCATGTTTAAAGTGATTTTCATGCTTCCAGGGGCTCGGGAAGTTAATTAAATACCATTTGGAGGCATTTAATGTTCGAGCAAAAACGGCTGATTTTCGACAAAAGAGATAACACCCCCCCATTACGTCATGCTTCAGAAATGTGGAAAACGGTCCGTTTTCAAATGTTTTATTTTTGAACGTCAGTTCACATTTGTAGGTGGATCATCAGTGTTAGAGCTAAAATTAGCATGTTTAAAGTGATTTTCATGCTTCCAGGGGCTCGGGAAGTTAATTAAATACCATTTGGAGGCATTTAATGTTCGAGCAAAAATGGCTGATTTTCGACAAAAGAGATAACACCCCCCCATTACGTCATGCTTCAGAAATGTGGAAAATGGTCCGTTTTCAAATGTTTTATTTTTGAACGTCAGTTCACATTTGTAGGTGGATCATCAGTGTTAGAGCTAAAATTAGCATGTTTAAAGTGATTTTCATGCTTCCAGGGGCTCGGGAAGTTAATTAAATACCATTTGGAGGCATTTAATGTTCGAGCAAAAACGGCTGATTTTCGACAAAAGAGATAACACCCCCCCATTACGTCATGCTTCAGAAATGTGGAAAATGGTCCGTTTTCAAATGTTTTATTTTTGAACGTCAGTTCACATTTGTAGGTGGATCATCAGTGTTAGAGCTAAAATTAGCATGTTTAAAGTGATTTTCATGCTTCCAGGGGCTCGGGAAGTTAATTAAATACCATTTGGAGGCATTTAATGTTAGAGCAAAAACGGCTGATTTTCGACAAAAGAGATAACACCCCCCCATTACGTCATGCTTCAGAAATGTGGAAAATGGTCCGTTTTCAAATGTTTTATTTTTGAACGTCAGTTCACATTTGTAGGTGGATCATCAGTGTTAGAGCTAAAATTAGCATGTTTAAAGTGATTTTCATGCTTCCAGGGGCCCAAAACACAAGATTTATGGAATGGTTAAAAGTGCATGAAAATGGCCAATTTACTCACTCTGAGTTCTCAAAAAGGGTTTCTTCACCCCGGGAAGTTAATTAAATACCATTTGGAGGCATTTAATGTTCGAGCAAAAACGGCTGATTTTCGACAAAAGAGATAACACCCCCCCATTACGTCATGCTTCAGAAATGTGGAAAATGGTCCGTTTTCAAATGTTTTATTTTTGAACGTCAGTTCACATTTGTAGGTGGATCATCAGTGTTAGAGCTAAAATTAGCATGTTTAAAGTGATTTTCATGCTTCCAGGGGCCCAAAACACAAGATTTATGGAATGGTTAAAAGTGCATGAAAATGGCCAATTTACTCACTCTGAGTTCTCAAAAAGGGTTTCTTCACCCCGGGAAGTTAATTAAATACCATTTGGAGGCATTTAATGTTCGAGCAAAAACGGCTGATTTTCGACAAAAGAGATAACACCCCCCCATTACGTCATGCTTCAGAAATGTGGAAAATGGTCCGTTTTCAAATGTTTTATTTTTGAACGTCAGTTCACATTTGTAGGTGGATCATCAGTGTTAGAGCTAAAATTAGCATGTTTAAAGTGATTTTCATGCTTCCAGGGGCTCGGGAAGTGAAATAAATACCATTTGGAGGCATTTAATGTTCGAGCAAAAACGGCTGATTTTCGACAAAAGAGATAACACCCCCCCCATTACGTCGTGCTTCAGAAATGTGGAAAATGGTCCGTTTTCAAATGTTTTATTTTTGAACGTCAGTTCACATTTGTAGGTGGATCATCAGTGTTAGAGCTAAAATTAGCATGTTTAAAGTGATTTTCATGCTTCCAGGGGCCCAAAACACAAAATTTATGGAATGGTTAAAAGTGCATGAAAATGGCCAATTTACTCACTCTGAGTTCTCAAAAAGGGTTTCTTCACCCCGGGAAGTTAATTAAATACCATTTGGAGGCATTTAATGTTTGAGCAAAAACGGCTGATTTTCGACAAAAGAGATAACACCCCCCCATTACGTCATGCTTCAGAAATGTGGAAAATGGTCCGTTTTCAAATGTTTTATTTTTGAACGTCAGTTCACATTTGTAGGTGGATCATCAGTGTTAGAGCTAAAATTAGCATGTTTAAAGTGATTTTCATGCTTCCAGGGGCTCGGGAAGTTAATTAAATACCATTTGGAGGCATTTAATGTTCGAGCAAAAACGGCTGATTTTCGACAAAAGAGATAACACCCCCCCATTACGTCATGCTTCAGAAATGTGGAAAACGGTCCGTTTTCAAATGTTTTATTTTTGAACGTCAGTTCACATTTGTAGGTGGATCATCAGTGTTAGAGCTAAAATTAGCATGTTTAAAGTGATTTTCATGCTTCCAGGGGCTCGGGAAGTTAATTAAATACCACTTGGAGGCATTTAATGTTCGAGCAAAAATGGCTGATTTTCGACAAAAGAGATAACACCCCCCCATTACGTCATGCTTCAGAAATGTGGAAAATGGTCCGTTTTCAAATGTTTTATTTTTGAACGTCAGTTCACATTTGTAGGTGGATCATCAGTGTTAGAGCTAAAATTAGCATGTTTAAAGGGATTTTCATGCTTCCAGGGGCCCAAAACACAAGATTTTTGGAATGGTTAAAAGTGCATGAAAATGGCCAATTTACTCACTCTGAGTTCTCAAAAAGGGTTTCTTCACCCCGGGAAGTTAATTAAATACCATTTGGAGGCATTTAATGTTCGAGCAAAAACGGCTGATTTTCGACAAAAGAGATAACACCCCCCCATTACGTCATGCTTCAGAAATGTGGAAAATGGTCCGTTTTCAAATGTTTTATTTTTGAACGTCAGTTCACATTTGTAGGTGGATCATCAGTGTTAGAGCTAAAATTTGCATGTTTAAAGTGATTTTCATGCTTCCAGGGGCTCGGGAAGTTAATTAAATACCATTTGGAGGCATTTAATGTTCGAGCAAAAACGGCTGATTTTCGACAAAAGAGATAACACCCCCCCATTACGTCATGCTTCAGAAATGTGGAAAATGGTCCGTTTTCAAATGTTTTATTTTTGAACGTCAGTTCACATTTGTAGGTGGATCATCAGTGTTAGAGCTAAAATTAGCATGTTTAAAGTGATTTTCATGCTTCCAGGGGCTCGGGAAGGGAAATAAATACCATTTGGAGGCATTTAATGTTCGAGCAAAAACGGCTGATTTTTTCGACAAAAGAGATAACACCCCCCCATTACGTCATGCTTCAGAAATGTGGAAAATGGTCCGTTTTCAAATGTTTTATTTTTGAACGTCAGTTCACATTTGTAGGTGGATCATCAGTGTTAGAGCTAAAATTAGCATGTTTAAAGTGATTTTCATGCTTCCAGGGGCTCGGGAAGTTAATTAAATACCATTTGGAGGCATTTAATGTTAGAGCAAAAACGGCTGATTTTCGACAAAAGAGATAACACCCCCCCATTACGTCATGCTTCAGAAATGTGGAAAATGGTCCGTTTTCAAATGTTTTATTTTTGAACGTCAGTTCACATTTGTAGGTGGATCATCAGTGTTAGAGCTAAAATTAGCATGTTTAAAGTGATTTTCATGCTTCCAGGGGCCCAAAACACAAAATTTATGGAATGGTTAAAAGTGCATGAAAATGGCCAATTTACTCACTCTGAGTTCTCAAAAAGGGTTTCTTCACCCCGGGAAGTTAATTAAATACCATTTGGAGGCATTTAATGTTCGAGCAAAAACGGCTGATTTTCGACAAAAGAGATAACACCCCCCCATTACGTCATGCTTCAGAAATGTGGAAAATGGTCCGTTTTCAAATGTTTTATTTTTGAACGTCAGTTCACATTTGTAGGTGGATCATCAGTGTTAGAGCTAAAATTAGCATGTTTAAAGTGATTTTCATGCTTCCAGGGGCCCAAAACACAAGATTTTTGGAATGGTTAAAAGTGCATGAAAATGGCCAATTTACTCACTCTGAGTTCTCAAAAAGGGTTTCTTCACCCCGGGAAGTTAATTAAATACCATTTGGAGGCATTTAATGTTCGAGCAAAAACGGCTGATTTTCGACAAAAGAGATAACACCCCACCATTACGTCATGCTTCAGAAATGTGGAAAATGGTCCGTTTTCAAATGTTTTATTTTTGAACGTCAGTTCACATTTGTAGGTGGATCATCAGTGTTAGAGCTAAAATTTGCATGTTTAAAGTGATTTTCATGCTTCCAGGGGCTCGGGAAGTTAATTAAATACCATTTGGAGGCATTTAATGTTCGAGCAAAAACGGCTGATTTTCGACAAAAGAGATAACACCCCCCCATTACGTCATGCTTCAGAAATGTGGAAAATGGTCCGTTTTCAAATGTTTTATTTTTGAACGTCAGTTCACATTTGTAGGTGGATCATCAGTGTTAGAGCTAAAATTAGCATGTTTAAAGTGATTTTCATGCTTCCAGGGGCTCGGGAAGGGAAATAAATACCATTTGGAGGCATTTAATGTTCGAGCAAAAACGGCTGATTTTCGACAAAAGAGATAACACCCCCCATTACGTCATGCTTCAGAAATGTGGAAAATGGTCCGTTTTCAAATGTTTTATTTTTGAACGTCAGTTCACATTTGTAGGTGGATCATCAGTGTTAGAGCTAAAATTAGCATGTTTAAAGTGATTTTCATGCTTCCAGGGGCTCGGGAAGTTAATTAAATACCATTTGGAGGCATTTAATGTTAGAGCAAAAACGGCTGATTTTCGACAAAAGAGATAACACCCCCCCATTACGTCATGCTTCAGAAATGTGGAAAATGGTCCGTTTTCAAATGTTTTATTTTTGAACGTCAGTTCACATTTGTAGGTGGATCATCAGTGTTAGAGCTAAAATTAGCATGTTTAAAGTGATTTTCATGCTTCCAGGGGCCCAAAACACAAGATTTATGGAATGGTTAAAAGTGCATGAAAATGGCCAATTTACTCACTCTGAGTTCTCAAAAAGGGTTTCTTCACCCCGGGAAGTTAATTAAATACCATTTGGAGGCATTTAATGTTCGAGCAAAAACGGCTGATTTTCGACAAAAGAGATAACACCCCCCCATTACGTCATGCTTCAGAAATGTGGAAAATGGTCCGTTTTCAAATGTTTTATTTTTGAACGTCAGTTCACATTTGTAGGTGGATCATCAGTGTTAGAGCTAAAATTAGCATGTTTAAAGTGATTTTCATGCTTCCAGGGGCCCAAAACACAAGATTTATGGAATGGTTAAAAGTGCATGAAAATGGCCAATTTACTCACTCTGAGTTCTCAAAAAGGGTTTCTTCACCCCGGGAAGTTAATTAAATACCATTTGGAGGCATTTAATGTTCGAGCAAAAACGGCTGATTTTCGACAAAAGAGATAACACCCCCCCATTACGTCATGCTTCAGAAATGTGGAAAATGGTCCGTTTTCAAATGTTTTATTTTTGAACGTCAGTTCACATTTGTAGGTGGATCATCAGTGTTAGAGCTAAAATTAGCATGTTTAAAGTGATTTTCATGCTTCCAGGGGCCCAAAACACAAGATTTATGGAATGGTTAAAAGTGCATGAAAATGGCCAATTTACTCACTCTGAGTTCTCAAAAAGGGTTTCTTCACCCCGGGAAGTTAATTAAATACCATTTGGAGGCATTTAATGTTCGAGCAAAAACGGCTGATTTTCGACAAAAGAGATAACACCCCCCCATTACGTCATGCTTCAGAAATGTGGAAAATGGTCCGTTTTCAAATGTTTTATTTTTGAACGTCAGTTCACATTTGTAGGTGGATCATCAGTGTTAGAGCTAAAATTAGCATGTTTAAAGTGATTTTCATGCTTCCAGGGGCTCGGGAAGTGAAATAAATACCATTTGGAGGCATTTAATGTTCGAGCAAAAACGGCTGATTTTCGACAAAAGAGATAACACCCCCCCATTACGTCGTGCTTCAGAAATGTGGAAAATGGTCCGTTTTCAAATGTTTTATTTTTGAACGTCAGTTCACATTTGTAGGTGGATCATCAGTGTTAGAGCTAAAATTAGCATGTTTAAAGTGATTTTCATGCTTCCAGGGGCCCAAAACACAAAATTTATGGAATGGTTAAAAGTGCATGAAAATGGCCAATTTACTCACTCTGAGTTCTCAAAAAGGGTTTCTTCACCCCGGGAAGTTAATTAAATACCATTTGGAGGCATTTAATGTTTGAGCAAAAACGGCTGATTTTCGACAAAAGAGATAACACCCCCCCATTACGTCATGCTTCAGAAATGTGGAAAATGGTCCGTTTTCAAATGTTTTATTTTTGAACGTCAGTTCACATTTGTAGGTGGATCATCAGTGTTAGAGCTAAAATTAGCATGTTTAAAGTGATTTTCATGCTTCCAGGGGCTCGGGAAGTTAATTAAATACCATTTGGAGGCATTTAATGTTCGAGCAAAAACGGCTGATTTTCGACAAAAGAGATAACACCCCCCCATTACGTCATGCTTCAGAAATGTGGAAAACGGTCCGTTTTCAAATGTTTTATTTTTGAACGTCAGTTCACATTTGTAGGTGGATCATCAGTGTTAGAGCTAAAATTAGCATGTTTAAAGTGATTTTCATGCTTCCAGGGGCTCGGGAAGTTAATTAAATACCATTTGGAGGCATTTAATGTTCGAGCAAAAATGGCTGATTTTCGACAAAAGAGATAACACCCCCCCATTACGTCATGCTTCAGAAATGTGGAAAATGGTCCGTTTTCAAATGTTTTATTTTTGAACGTCAGTTCACATTTGTAGGTGGATCATCAGTGTTAGAGCTAAAATTAGCATGTTTAAAGGGATTTTCATGCTTCCAGGGGCCCAAAACACAAGATTTTTGGAATGGTTAAAAGTGCATGAAAATGGCCAATTTACTCACTCTGAGTTCTCAAAAAGGGTTTCTTCACCCCGGGAAGTTAATTAAATACCATTTGGAGGCATTTAATGTTCGAGCAAAAACGGCTGATTTTCGACAAAAGAGATAACACCCCCCCATTACGTCATGCTTCAGAAATGTGGAAAACGGTCCGTTTTCAAATGTTTTATTTTTGAACGTCAGTTCACATTTGTAGGTGGATCATCAGTGTTAGAGCTAAAATTAGCATGTTTAAAGTGATTTTCATGCTTCCAGGGGCTCGGGAAGTTAATTAAATACCATTTGGAGGCATTTAATGTTCGAGCAAAAACGGCTGATTTTCGACAAAAGAGATAACACCCCCCCATTACGTCATGCTTCAGAAATGTGGAAAATGGTCCGTTTTCAAATGTTTTATTTTTGAACGTCAGTTCACATTTGTAGGTGGATCATCAGTGTTAGAGCTAAAATTAGCATGTTTAAAGTGATTTTCATGCTTCCAGGGGCCCAAAACACAAGATTTATGGAATGGTTAAAAGTGCATGAAAATGGCCAATTTACTCACTCTGAGTTCTCAAAAAGGGTTTCTTCACCCCGGGAAGTTAATTAAATACCATTTGGAGGCATTTAATGTTCGAGCAAAAACGGCTGATTTTCGACAAAAGAGATAACACCCCCCCCCATTACGTCATGCTTCAGAAATGTGGAAAATGGTCCGTTTTCAAATGTTTTATTTTTGAACGTCAGTTCACATTTGTAGGTGGATCATCAGTGTTAGAGCTAAAATTAGCATGTTTAAAGTGATTTTCATGCTTCCAGGGGCTTGGGAAGTGAAATAAATACCATTTGGAGGCATTTAATGTTCGAGCAAAAACGGCTGATTTTCGACAAAAGAGATAACACCCCCCCATTACGTCGTGCTTCAGAAATGTGGAAAATGGTCCGTTTTCAAATGTTTTATTTTTGAACGTCAGTTCACATTTGTAGGTGGATCATCAGTGTTAGAGCTAAAATTAGCATGTTTAAAGTGATTTTCATGCTTCCAGGGGCCCAAAACACAAAATTTATGGAATGGTTAAAAGTGCATGAAAATGGCCAATTTACTCACTCTGAGTTCTCAAAAAGGGTTTCTTCACCCCGGGAAGTTAATTAAATACCATTTGGAGGCATTTAATGTTTGAGCAAAAACGGCTGATTTTCGACAAAAGAGATAACACCCCCCCATTACGTCATGCTTCAGAAATGTGGAAAATGGTCCGTTTTCAAATGTTTTATTTTTGAACGTCAGTTCACATTTGTAGGTGGATCATCAGTGTTAGAGCTAAAATTAGCATGTTTAAAGTGATTTTCATGCTTCCAGGGGCTCGGGAAGTTAATTAAATACCATTTGGAGGCATTTAATGTTCGAGCAAAAATGGCTGATTTTCGACAAAAGAGATAACACCCCCCCATTACGTCATGCTTCAGAAATGTGGAAAATGGTCCGTTTTCAAATGTTTTATTTTTGAACGTCAGTTCACATTTGTAGGTGGATCATCAGTGTTAGAGCTAAAATTAGCATGTTTAAAGTGATTTTCATGCTTCCAGGGGCCCAAAACACAAGATTTTTGGAATGGTTAAAAGTGCATGAAAATGGCCAATTTACTCACTCTGAGTTCTCAAAAAGGGTTTCTTCACCCCGGGAAGTTAATTAAATACCATTTGGAGGCATTTAATGTTCGAGCAAAAACGGCTGATTTTCGACAAAAGAGATAACACCCCCCCATTACGTCATGCTTCAGAAATGTGGAAATTGGTCCGTTTTCAAATGTTTTATTTTTGAACGTCAGTTCACATTTGTAGGTGGATCATCAGTGTTAGAGCTAAAATTTGCATGTTTAAAGTGATTTTCATGCTTCCAGGGGCTCGGGAAGTTAATTAAATACCATTTGGAGGCATTTAATGTTCGAGCAAAAACGGCTGATTTTCAACAAAAGAGATAACACCCCCCCATTACGTCATGCTTCAGAAATGTGGAAAATGGTCCGTTTTCAAATGTTTTATTTTTGAACGTCAGTTCACATTTGTAGGTGGATCATCAGTGTTAGAGCTAAAATTAGCATGTTTAAAGTGATTTTCATGCTTCCAGGGGCTCGGGAAGGGAAATAAATACCATTTGGAGGCATTTAATGTTCGAGCAAAAACGGCTGATTTTCGACAAAAGAGATAACACCCCCCCATTACGTCATGCTTCAGAAATGTGGAAAATGGTCCGTTTTCAAATGTTTTATTTTTGAACGTCAGTTCACATTTGTAGGTGGATCATCAGTGTTAGAGCTAAAATTAGCATGTTTAAAGTGATTTTCATGCTTCCAGGGGCTCGGGAAGTAAATTAAATACCATTTGGAGGCATTTAATGTTAGAGCAAAAACGGCTGATTTTCGACAAAAGAGATAACACCCCCCCATTACGTCATGCTTCAGAAATGTGGAAAATGGTCCGTTTTCAAATGTTTTATTTTTGAACGTCAGTTCACATTTGTAGGTGGATCATCAGTGTTAGAGCTAAAATTAGCATGTTTAAAGTGATTTTCATGCTTCCAGGGGCCCAAAATACAAGATTTATGGAATGGTTAAAAGTGCATGAAAATGGCCTATTTACTCACTCTGAGTTCTCAAAAAGGGTTTCTTCACCCCGGGAAGTTAATTAAATACCATTTGGAGGCATTTAATGTTCGAGCAAAAACAGCTGATTTTCGACAAAAGAGATAACACCCCCCCATTATGTCATGCTTCAGAAATGTGGAAAATGGTCCTTTTTCAAATGTTTTATTTTTGAACGTCAGTTCACATTTGTAGGTGGATCATCAGTGTTAGAGCTAAAATTAGCATGTTTAAAGTGATTTTCATGCTTCCAGGGGCCCAAAACACAAGATTTATGGAATGGTTAAAAGTGCATGAAAATGGCCAATTTACTCACTCTGAGTTCTCAAAAAGGGTTTCTTCACCCTGGGAAGTTAATTAAATACCATTTGGAGGCATTTAATGTTCGAGCAAAAACGGCTGATTTTCGACAAAAGAGATAACACCCCCCCCATTACGTCATGCTTCAGAAATGTGGAAAATGCTCCGTTTTCAAATGTTTTATTTTTGAACGTCAGTTCACATTTGTAGGTGGATCATCATTGTTAGAGCTAAAATTAGCATGTTTAAAGTGATTTTCATGCTTCCAGGGGCTCGGGAAGTTAATTAAATACCATTTGGAGGCATTTAATGTTCGAGCAAAAACGGCTGATTTTTGACAAAAGAGATAACACCCCCCCATTACGTCATGCTTCAGAAATGTGGAAAATGGTCCGTTTTCAAATGTTTTATTTTTGAACGTCAGTTCACATTTGTAGGTGGATCATCAGTGTTAGAGCTAAAATTAGCATGTTTAAAGTGATTTTCATGCTTCCAGGGGCTCGGGAAGTTAATTAAATACCATTTGGAGGCATTTAATGTTCGAGCAAAAACGGCTGATTTTCGACAAAAGAGATAACACCCCCCCATTACGTCATGCTTCAGAAATGTGGAAAATGGTCCGTTTTCAAATGTTTTATTTTTGAACGTCAGTTCACATTTGTAGGTGGATCATCAGTGTTAGAGCTAAAATTAGCATGTTTAAAGTGATTTTCATGCTTCCAGGGGCTCGGGAAGTTAATTAAATACCATTTGGAGGCATTTAATGTTCGAGCAAAAACGGCTGATTTTCGACAAAAGAGATAACATCCCCCCATTACGTCATGCTTCAGAAATGTGGAAAATGGTCCGTTTTCAAATGTTTTATTTTTGAACGTCAGTTCACATTTGTAGGTGGATCATCAGTGTTAGAGCTAAAATTAGCATGTTTAAAGTGATTTTCATGCTTCCAGGGGCCCAAAACACAAGATTTATGGAATGGTTAAAAGTGCATGAAAATGGCCAATTTACTCACTCTGAGTTCTCAAAAAGGGTTTCTTCACCCCGGGAAGTTAATTAAATACCATTTGGAGGCATTTAATGTTCGAGCAAAAACGGCTGATTTTCGACAAAAGAGATAACACCCCCCCATTACGTCATGCTTCAGAAATGTGGAAAATGGTCCGTTTTCAAATGTTTTATTTTTGAACGTCAGTTCACATTTGTAGGTGGATCATCAGTGTTAGAGCTAAAATTAGCATGTTTAAAGTGATTTTCATGCTTCCAGGGGCCCAAAACACAAGAATTATGGAATGGTTAAAAGTGCATGAAAATGGCCAATTTACTCACTCTGAGTTCTCAAAAAGGGTTTCTTCACCCCGGGAAGTTAATTAAATACCATTTGGAGGCATTTAATGTTCGAGCAAAAACGGCTGATTTTCGACAAAGGAGATAACACCCCCCCATTACGTCATGCTTCAGAAATGTGGAAAATGGTCCGTTTTCAAATGTTTTATTTTTGAACGTCAGTTCACATTTGGAGGTGGATCATCAGTGTTAGAGCTAAAATTAGCATGTTTAAAGTGATTTTCATGCTTCCAGGGGCTCGGGAAGTTAATTAAATACCATTTGGAGGCATTTAATGTTCGAGCAAAAACGGCTGATTTTCGACAAAAGAGATAACACCCCCCCATTACGTCATGCTTCAGAAATGTGGAAAATGGTCCGTTTTCAAATGTTTTATCTTTGAACGTCAGTTCACATTTGTAGGTGGATCATCAGTGTTAGAGCTAAAATTAGCATGTTTAAAGTGATTTTCATGCTTCCGGGGGCTCGGGAAGTTAATTAAATACCATTTGGAGGCATTTAATGTTCGAGCAAAAACGGCTGATTTTCGACAAAAGAGATAACACCCCCCCATTACGTCATGCTTCAGAAATGTGGAAAATGGTCCGTTTTCAAATGTTTTATTTTTGAACGTCAGTTCACATTTGTAGGTGGATCATCAGTGTTAGAGCTAAAATTAGCATGTTTAAAGTGATTTTCATGCTTCCAGGGGCCCAAAACACAAGATTTATGGAATGGTTAAAAGTGCATGAAAATGGCCAATTTACTCACTCTGAGTTCTCAAAAAGGGTTTCTTCACCCCGGGAAGTTAATTAAATACCATTTGGAGGCATTTAATGTTTGAGCAAAAACGGCTGATTTTCGACAAAAGAGATAACACCCCCCCATTACGTCATGCTTCAGAAATGTGGAAAATGGTCCGTTTTCAAATGTTTTATTTGTGAACGTCCGTTCACATTTGTAGGTGGATCATCAGTGTTAGAGCTAAAATTAGCATGTTTAAAGTGATTTTCATGCTTCCAGGGGCTCGGCAAGTTAATTAAATACCATTTGGAGGCATTTAATGTTCGAGCAAAAACGGCTGATTTTCGACAAAAGAGATAACACCCCCCCATTACGTCATGCTTCAGAAATGTGGAAAACGGTCCGTTTTCAAATGTTTTATTTTTGAACGTCAGTTCACATTTGTAGGTGGATCATCAGTGTTAGAGCTAAAATTAGCATGTTTAAAGTGATTTTCATGCTTCCAGGGGCTCGGGAAGTTAATTAAATACCATTTGGAGGCATTTAATGTTCGAGCAAAAACGGCTGATTTTTGACAAAAGAGATAACACCCCCCCATTACGTCATGCTTCAGAAATGTGGAAAATGGTCCGTTTTCAAATGTTTTATTTTTGAACGTCAGTTCACATTTGTAGGTGGATCATCAGTGTTAGAGCTAAAATTAGCATGTTTAAAGTGATTTTCATGCTTCCAGGGGCTCGGGAAGTGAAATAAATACCATTTGGAGGCATTTAATGTTCGAGCAAAAATGGCTGATTTTCGACAAAAGAGATAACACCCCCCCATTACGTCATGCTTCAGAAATGTGGAAAATGGTCAGTTTTCAAATGTTTTATTTTTGAACGTCAGTTCACATTTGTAGGTGGATCATCAGTGTTAGAGCTAAAATTAGCATGTTTAAAGTGATTTTCATGCTTCCAGGGGCCCAAAACACAAGATTTATGGAATGGTTAAAAGTGCATGAAAATGGCCAATTTACTCACTCTGAGTTCTCAAAAAGGGTTTCTTCACCCCGGGAAGTTAATTAAATACCATTTGGAGGCATTTAATGTTCGAGCAAAAACGGCTGATTTTCGACAAAAGAGATAACACCCCCCCATTATGTCATGCTTCAGAAATGTGGAAAATGGTCCGTTTTCAAATGTTTTATTTTTGAACGTCAGTTCACATTTGTAGGTGGATCATCAGTGTTAGAGCTAAAATTAGCATGTTTAAAGTGATTTTCATGCTTCCAGGGGCTCGGGAAATTAATTAAATACCATTTGGAGGCCTTTAATGTTCGAGCAAAAACGGCTGATTTTCGACAAAAGAGATAACACCCCCCCATTACGTCATGCTTCAGAAATGTGGAAAATGGTCCGTTTTCAAATGTTTTATTTTTGAACGTCAGTTCACATTTGTAGGTGGATCATCAGTGTTAGAGCTAAAATTAGCATGTTTAAAGTGATTTTCATGCTTCCAGGGGCCCAAAACACAAAATTTATGGAATGGTTAAAAGTGCATGAAAATGGCCAATTTACTCACTCTGAGTTCTCAAAAAGGGTTTCTTCACCCCGGGAAGTTAATTAAATACCATTTGGAGGCATTTAATGTTTGAGCAAAAACGGCTGATTTTCGACAAAAGAGATAACACCCCCCCATTACGTCATGCTTCAGAAATGTGGAAAATGGTCCGTTTTCAAATGTTTTATTTTTGAACGTCAGTTCACATTTGTAGGTGGATCATCAGTGTTAGAGCTAAAATTAGCATGTTTAAAGTGATTTTCATGCTTCCAGGGGCTCGGGAAGTTAATTAAATACCATTTGGAGGCATTTAATGTTCGAGCAAAAACGGCTGATTTTCGACAAAAGAGATAACACCCCCCCATTACGTCATGCTTCAGAAATGTGGAAAACGGTCCGTTTTCAAATGTTTTATTTTTGAACGTCAGTTCACATTTGTAGGTGGATCATCAGTGTTAGAGCTAAAATTAGCATGTTTAAAGTGATTTTCATGCTTCCAGGGGCTCGGGAAGTTAATTAAATACCATTTGGAGGCATTTAATGTTCGAGCAAAAATGGCTGATTTTCGACAAAAGAGATAACACCCCCCCATTACGTCATGCTTCAGAAATGTGGAAAATGGTCCGTTTTCAAATGTTTTATTTTTGAACGTCAGTTCACATTTGTAGGTGGATCATCAGTGTTAGAGCTAAAATTAGCATGTTTAAAGTGATTTTCATGCTTCCAGGGGCTCGGGAAGTTAATTAAATACCATTTGGAGGCATTTAATGTTCGAGCAAAAACGGCTGATTTTCGACAAAAGAGATAACACCCCCCCATTACGTCATGCTTCAGAAATGTGGAAAATGGTCCGTTTTCAAATGTTTTATTTTTGAACGTCAGTTCACATTTGTAGGTGGATCATCAGTGTTAGAGCTAAAATTAGCATGTTTAAAGTGATTTTCATGCTTCCAGGGGCTCGGGAAGTTAATTAAATACCATTTGGAGGCATTTAATGTTAGAGCAAAAACGGCTGATTTTCGACAAAAGAGATAACACCCCCCCATTACGTCATGCTTCAGAAATGTGGAAAATGGTCCGTTTTCAAATGTTTTATTTTTGAACGTCAGTTCACATTTGTAGGTGGATCATCAGTGTTAGAGCTAAAATTAGCATGTTTAAAGTGATTTTCATGCTTCCAGGGGCCCAAAACACAAGATTTATGGAATGGTTAAAAGTGCATGAAAATGGCCAATTTACTCACTCTGAGTTCTCAAAAAGGGTTTCTTCACCCCGGGAAGTTAATTAAATACCATTTGGAGGCATTTAATGTTCGAGCAAAAACGGCTGATTTTCGACAAAAGAGATAACACCCCCCCATTACGTCATGCTTCAGAAATGTGGAAAATGGTCCGTTTTCAAATGTTTTATTTTTGAACGTCAGTTCACATTTGTAGGTGGATCATCAGTGTTAGAGCTAAAATTAGCATGTTTAAAGTGATTTTCATGCTTCCAGGGGCCCAAAACACAAGATTTATGGAATGGTTAAAAGTGCATGAAAATGGCCAATTTACTCACTCTGAGTTCTCAAAAAGGGTTTCTTCACCCCGGGAAGTTAATTAAATACCATTTGGAGGCATTTAATGTTCGAGCAAAAACGGCTGATTTTCGACAAAAGAGATAACACCCCCCCATTACGTCATGCTTCAGAAATGTGGAAAATGGTCCGTTTTCAAATGTTTTATTTTTGAACGTCAGTTCACATTTGTAGGTGGATCATCAGTGTTAGAGCTAAAATTAGCATGTTTAAAGTGATTTTCATGCTTCCAGGGGCCCAAAACACAAGATTTATGGAATGGTTAAAAGTGCATGAAAATGGCCAATTTACTCACTCTGAGTTCTCAAAAAGGGTTTCTTCACCCCGGGAAGTTAATTAAATACCATTTGGAGGCATTTAATGTTCGAGCAAAAACGGCTGATTTTCGACAAAAGAGATAACACCCCCCCATTACGTCATGCTTCAGAAATGTGGAAAATGGTCCGTTTTCAAATGTTTTATTTTTGAACGTCAGTTCACATTTGTAGGTGGATCATCAGTGTTAGAGCTAAAATTAGCATGTTTAAAGTGATTTTCATGCTTCCAGGGGCTCGGGAAGTGAAATAAATACCATTTGGAGGCATTTAATGTTCGAGCAAAAACGGCTGATTTTCGACAAAAGAGATAACACCCCCCCATTACGTCGTGCTTCAGAAATGTGGAAAATGGTCCGTTTTCAAATGTTTTATTTTTGAACGTCAGTTCACATTTGTAGGTGGATCATCAGTGTTAGAGCTAAAATTAGCATGTTTAAAGTGATTTTCATGCTTCCAGGGGCCCAAAACACAAAATTTATGGAATGGTTAAAAGTGCATGAAAATGGCCAATTTACTCACTCTGAGTTCTCAAAAAGGGTTTCTTCACCCCGGGAAGTTAATTAAATACCATTTGGAGGCATTTAATGTTTGAGCAAAAACGGCTGATTTTCGACAAAAGAGATAACACCCCCCCATTACGTCATGCTTCAGAAATGTGGAAAATGGTCCGTTTTCAAATGTTTTATTTTTGAACGTCAGTTCACATTTGTAGGTGGATCATCAGTGTTAGAGCTAAAATTAGCATGTTTAAAGTGATTTTCATGCTTCCAGGGGCTCGGGAAGTTAATTAAATACCATTTGGAGGCATTTAATGTTCGAGCAAAAACGGCTGATTTTCGACAAAAGAGATAACACCCCCCCATTACGTCATGCTTCAGAAATGTGGAAAACGGTCCGTTTTCAAATGTTTTATTTTTGAACGTCAGTTCACATTTGTAGGTGGATCATCAGTGTTAGAGCTAAAATTAGCATGTTTAAAGTGATTTTCATGCTTCCAGGGGCTCGGGAAGTTAATTAAATACCACTTGGAGGCATTTAATGTTCGAGCAAAAATGGCTGATTTTCGACAAAAGAGATAACACCCCCCCATTACGTCATGCTTCAGAAATGTGGAAAATGGTCCGTTTTCAAATGTTTTATTTTTGAACGTCAGTTCACATTTGTAGGTGGATCATCAGTGTTAGAGCTAAAATTAGCATGTTTAAAGGGATTTTCATGCTTCCAGGGGCCCAAAACACAAGATTTTTGGAATGGTTAAAAGTGCATGAAAATGGCCAATTTACTCACTCTGAGTTCTCAAAAAGGGTTTCTTCACCCCGGGAAGTTAATTAAATACCATTTGGAGGCATTTAATGTTCGAGCAAAAACGGCTGATTTTCGACAAAAGAGATAACACCCCCCCATTACGTCATGCTTCAGAAATGTGGAAAATGGTCCGTTTTCAAATGTTTTATTTTTGAACGTCAGTTCACATTTGTAGGTGGATCATCAGTGTTAGAGCTAAAATTTGCATGTTTAAAGTGATTTTCATGCTTCCAGGGGCTCGGGAAGTTAATTAAATACCATTTGGAGGCATTTAATGTTCGAGCAAAAACGGCTGATTTTCGACAAAAGAGATAACACCCCCCCATTACGTCATGCTTCAGAAATGTGGAAAATGGTCCGTTTTCAAATGTTTTATTTTTGAACGTCAGTTCACATTTGTAGGTGGATCATCAGTGTTAGAGCTAAAATTAGCATGTTTAAAGTGATTTTCATGCTTCCAGGGGCTCGGGAAGGGAAATAAATACCATTTGGAGGCATTTAATGTTCGAGCAAAAACGGCTGATTTTCGACAAAAGAGATAACACCCCCCCATTACGTCATGCTTCAGAAATGTGGAAAATGGTCCGTTTTCAAATGTTTTATTTTTGAACGTCAGTTCACATTTGTAGGTGGATCATCAGTGTTAGAGCTAAAATTAGCATGTTTAAAGTGATTTTCATGCTTCCAGGGGCTCGGGAAGTTAATTAAATACCATTTGGAGGCATTTAATGTTAGAGCAAAAACGGCTGATTTTCGACAAAAGAGATAACACCCCCCCATTACGTCATGCTTCAGAAATGTGGAAAATGGTCCGTTTTCAAATGTTTTATTTTTGAACGTCAGTTCACATTTGTAGGTGGATCATCAGTGTTAGAGCTAAAATTAGCATGTTTAAAGTGATTTTCATGCTTCCAGGGGCCCAAAACACAAAATTTATGGAATGGTTAAAAGTGCATGAAAATGGCCAATTTACTCACTCTGAGTTCTCAAAAAGGGTTTCTTCACCCCGGGAAGTTAATTAAATACCATTTGGAGGCATTTAATGTTCGAGCAAAAACGGCTGATTTTCGACAAAAGAGATAACACCCCCCCATTACGTCATGCTTCAGAAATGTGGAAAATGGTCCGTTTTCAAATGTTTTATTTTTGAACGTCAGTTCACATTTGTAGGTGGATCATCAGTGTTAGAGCTAAAATTAGCATGTTTAAAGTGATTTTCATGCTTCCAGGGGCCCAAAACACAAGATTTTTGGAATGGTTAAAAGTGCATGAAAATGGCCAATTTACTCACTCTGAGTTCTCAAAAAGGGTTTCTTCACCCCGGGAAGTTAATTAAATACCATTTGGAGGCATTTAATGTTCGAGCAAAAACGGCTGATTTTCGACAAAAGAGATAACACCCCACCATTACGTCATGCTTCAGAAATGTGGAAAATGGTCCGTTTTCAAATGTTTTATTTTTGAACGTCAGTTCACATTTGTAGGTGGATCATCAGTGTTAGAGCTAAAATTTGCATGTTTAAAGTGATTTTCATGCTTCCAGGGGCTCGGGAAGTTAATTAAATACCATTTGGAGGCATTTAATGTTCGAGCAAAAACGGCTGATTTTCGACAAAAGAGATAACACCCCCCCATTACGTCATGCTTCAGAAATGTGGAAAATGGTCCGTTTTCAAATGTTTTATTTTTGAACGTCAGTTCACATTTGTAGGTGGATCATCAGTGTTAGAGCTAAAATTAGCATGTTTAAAGTGATTTTCATGCTTCCAGGGGCTCGGGAAGGGAAATAAATACCATTTGGAGGCATTTAATGTTCGAGCAAAAACGGCTGATTTTCGACAAAAGAGATAACACCCCCCATTACGTCATGCTTCAGAAATGTGGAAAATGGTCCGTTTTCAAATGTTTTATTTTTGAACGTCAGTTCACATTTGTAGGTGGATCATCAGTGTTAGAGCTAAAATTAGCATGTTTAAAGTGATTTTCATGCTTCCAGGGGCTCGGGAAGTTAATTAAATACCATTTGGAGGCATTTAATGTTCGAGCAAAAACGGCTGATTTTCGACAAAAGAGATAACACCCCCCCATTACGTCATGCTTCAGAAATGTGGAAAATGGTCCGTTTTCAAATGTTTTATTTTTGAACGTCAGTTCACATTTGTAGGTGGATCATCAGTGTTAGAGCTAAAATTAGCATGTTTAAAGTGATTTTCATGCTTCCAGGGGCCCAAAACACAAGATTTATGGAATGGTTAAAAGTGCATGAAAATGGCCAATTTACTCACTCTGAGTTCTCAAAAAGGGTTTCTTCACCCCGGGAAGTTAATTAAATACCATTTGGAGGCATTTAATGTTCGAGCAAAAACGGCTGATTTTCGACAAAAGAGATAACACCCCCCCATTACGTCATGCTTCAGAAATGTGGAAAATGGTCCGTTTTCAAATGTTTTATTTTTGAACGTCAGTTCACATTTGTAGGTGGATCATCAGTGTTAGAGCTAAAATTAGCATGTTTAAAGTGATTTTCATGCTTCCAGGGGCCCAAAACACAAGATTTATGGAATGGTTAAAAGTGCATGAAAATGGCCAATTTACTCACTCTGAGTTCTCAAAAAGGGTTTCTTCACCCCGGGAAGTTAATTAAATACCATTTGGAGGCATTTAATGTTCGAGCAAAAACGGCTGATTTTCGACAAAAGAGATAACACCCCCCCATTACGTCATGCTTCAGAAATGTGGAAAATGGTCCGTTTTCAAATGTTTTATTTTTGAACGTCAGTTCACATTTGTAGGTGGATCATCAGTGTTAGAGCTAAAATTAGCATGTTTAAAGTGATTTTCATGCTTCCAGGGGCTCGGGAAGTGAAATAAATACCATTTGGAGGCATTTAATGTTCGAGCAAAAACGGCTGATTTTCGACAAAAGAGATAACACCCCCCCATTACGTCGTGCTTCAGAAATGTGGAAAATGGTCCGTTTTCAAATGTTTTATTTTTGAACGTCAGTTCACATTTGTAGGTGGATCATCAGTGTTAGAGCTAAAATTAGCATGTTTAAAGTGATTTTCATGCTTCCAGGGGCCCAAAACACAAAATTTATGGAATGGTTAAAAGTGCATGAAAATGGCCAATTTACTCACTCTGAGTTCTCAAAAAGGGTTTCTTCACCCCGGGAAGTTAATTAAATACCATTTGGAGGCATTTAATGTTTGAGCAAAAACGGCTGATTTTCGACAAAAGAGATAACACCCCCCCATTACGTCATGCTTCAGAAATGTGGAAAATGGTCCGTTTTCAAATGTTTTATTTTTGAACGTCAGTTCACATTTGTAGGTGGATCATCAGTGTTAGAGCTAAAATTAGCATGTTTAAAGTGATTTTCATGCTTCCAGGGGCTCGGGAAGTTAATTAAATACCATTTGGAGGCATTTAATGTTCGAGCAAAAACGGCTGATTTTCGACAAAAGAGATAACACCCCCCCATTACGTCATGCTTCAGAAATGTGGAAAACGGTCCGTTTTCAAATGTTTTATTTTTGAACGTCAGTTCACATTTGTAGGTGGATCATCAGTGTTAGAGCTAAAATTAGCATGTTTAAAGTGATTTTCATGCTTCCAGGGGCTCGGGAAGTTAATTAAATACCATTTGGAGGCATTTAATGTTCGAGCAAAAATGGCTGATTTTCGACAAAAGAGATAACACCCCCCCATTACGTCATGCTTCAGAAATGTGGAAAATGGTCCGTTTTCAAATGTTTTATTTTTGAACGTCAGTTCACATTTGTAGGTGGATCATCAGTGTTAGAGCTAAAATTAGCATGTTTAAAGGGATTTTCATGCTTCCAGGGGCCCAAAACACAAGATTTTTGGAATGGTTAAAAGTGCATGAAAATGGCCAATTTACTCACTCTGAGTTCTCAAAAAGGGTTTCTTCACCCCGGGAAGTTAATTAAATACCATTTGGAGGCATTTAATGTTCGAGCAAAAACGGCTGATTTTCGACAAAAGAGATAACACCCCCCCATTACGTCATGCTTCAGAAATGTGGAAAACGGTCCGTTTTCAAATGTTTTATTTTTGAACGTCAGTTCACATTTGTAGGTGGATCATCAGTGTTAGAGCTAAAATTAGCATGTTTAAAGTGATTTTCATGCTTCCAGGGGCTCGGGAAGTTAATTAAATACCATTTGGAGGCATTTAATGTTCGAGCAAAAACGGCTGATTTTCGACAAAAGAGATAACACCCCCCCCATTACGTCATGCTTCAGAAATGTGGAAAATGGTCCGTTTTCAAATGTTTTATTTTTGAACGTCAGTTCACATTTGTAGGTGGATCATCAGTGTTAGAGCTAAAATTAGCATGTTTAAAGTGATTTTCATGCTTCCAGGGGCTCGGGAAGTGAAATAAATACCATTTGGAGGCATTTAATGTTCGAGCAAAAACGGCTGATTTTCGACAAAAGAGATAACACCCCCCCATTACGTCATGCTTCAGAAATGTGGAAAATGGTCCGTTTTCAAATGTTTTATTTTTGAACGTCAGTTCACATTTGTAGGTGGATCATCAGTGTTAGAGCTAAAATTAGCATGTTTAAAGTGATTTTCATGCTTCCAGGGGCTCGGGAAGTGAAATAAATACCATTTGGAGGCATTTAATGTTCGAGCAAAAACGGCTGATTTTCGACAAAAGAGATAACACCCCCCCATTACGTCGTGCTTCAGAAATGTGGAAAATGGTCCGTTTTCAAATGTTTTATTTTTGAACGTCAGTTCACATTTGTAGGTGGATCATCAGTGTTAGAGCTAAAATTAGCATGTTTAAAGTGATTTTCATGCTTCCAGGGGCCCAAAACACAAAATTTATGGAATGGTTAAAAGTGCATGAAAATGGCCAATTTACTCACTCTGAGTTCTCAAAAAGGGTTTCTTCACCCCGGGAAGTTAATTAAATACCATTTGGAGGCATTTAATGTTTGAGCAAAAACGGCTGATTTTCGACAAAAGAGATAACACCCCCCCATTACGTCATGCTTCAGAAATGTGGAAAATGGTCCGTTTTCAAATGTTTTATTTTTGAACGTCAGTTCACATTTGTAGGTGGATCATCAGTGTTAGAGCTAAAATTAGCATGTTTAAAGTGATTTTCATGCTTCCAGGGGCTCGGGAAGTTAATTAAATACCATTTGGAGGCATTTAATGTTCGAGCAAAAACGGCTGATTTTCGACAAAAGAGATAACACCCCCCCATTACGTCATGCTTCAGAAATGTGGAAAACGGTCCGTTTTCAAATGTTTTATTTTTGAACGTCAGTTCACATTTGTAGGTGGATCATCAGTGTTAGAGCTAAAATTAGCATGTTTAAAGTGATTTTCATGCTTCCAGGGGCTCGGGAAGTTAATTAAATACCATTTGGAGGCATTTAATGTTCGAGCAAAAATGGCTGATTTTCGACAAAAGAGATAACACCCCCCCATTACGTCATGCTTCAGAAATGTGGAAAATGGTCCGTTTTCAAATGTTTTATTTTTGAACGTCAGTTCACATTTGTAGGTGGATCATCAGTGTTAGAGCTAAAATTAGCATGTTTAAAGGGATTTTCATGCTTCCAGGGGCCCAAAACACAAGATTTTTGGAATGGTTAAAAGTGCATGAAAATGGCCAATTTACTCACTCTGAGTTCTCAAAAAGGGTTTCTTCACCCCGGGAAGTTAATTAAATACCATTTGGAGGCATTTAATGTTCGAGCAAAAACGGCTGATTTTCGACAAAAGAGATAACACCCCCCCATTACGTCATGCTTCAGAAATGTGGAAAACGGTCCGTTTTCAAATGTTTTATTTTTGAACGTCAGTTCACATTTGTAGGTGGATCATCAGTGTTAGAGCTAAAATTAGCATGTTTAAAGTGATTTTCATGCTTCCAGGGGCTCGGGAAGTTAATTAAATACCATTTGGAGGCATTTAATGTTCGAGCAAAAACGGCTGATTTTCGACAAAAGAGATAACACCCCCCCCATTACGTCATGCTTCAGAAATGTGGAAAATGGTCCGTTTTCAAATGTTTTATTTTTGAACGTCAGTTCACATTTGTAGGTGGATCATCAGTGTTAGAGCTAAAATTAGCATGTTTAAAGTGATTTTCATGCTTCCAGGGGCTCGGGAAGTGAAATAAATACCATTTGGAGGCATTTAATGTTCGAGCAAAAACGGCTGATTTTCGACAAAAGAGATAACACCCCCCCATTACGTCATGCTTCAGAAATGTGGAAAATGGTCCGTTTTCAAATGTTTTATTTTTGAACGTCAGTTCACATTTGTAGGTGGATCATCAGTGTTAGAGCTAAAATTAGCATGTTTAAAGCGATTTTCATGCTTCCAGGGGCCCAAAACACAAGATTTATGGAATGGTTAAAAGTGCATGAAAATGGCCAATTTACTCACTCTGAGTTCTCAAAAAGGGTTTCTTCACCCCGGGAAGTTAATTAAATACCATTTGGAGGCATTTAATGTTCGAGCAAAAACGGCTGATTTTCGACAAAAGAGATAACACCCCCCCCATTACGTCATGCTTCAGAAATGTGGGAAAATGGTCCGTTTTCAATTTTATTTTTGAACGTCAGTTCACATTTGTAGGTGGATCATCAGTGTTAGAGCTAAAATTAGCATGTTTAAAGTGATTTTCATGCTTCCAGGGGCTCGGGAAATTAATTAAATACCATTTGGAGGCCTTTAATGTTCGAGCAAAAACGGCTGATTTTCGACAAAAGAGATAACACCCCCCCATTACGTCATGCTTCAGAAATGTGGAAAATGGTCCGTTTTCAAATGTTTTATTTTTGAACGTCAGTTCACATTTGTAGGTGGATCATCAGTGTTAGAGCTAAAATTAGCATGTTTAAAGTGATTTTCATGCTTCCAGGGGCCCAAAACACAAAATTTATGGAATGGTTAAAAGTGCATGAAAATGGCCAATTTACTCACTCTGAGTTCTCAAAAAGGGTTTCTTCACCCCGGGAAGTTAATTAAATACCATTTGGAGGCATTTAATGTTCGAGCAAAAACGGCTGATTTTCGACAAAAGAGATAACACCCCCCCATTACGTCATGCTTCAGAAATGTGGAAAATGGTCCGTTTTCAAATGTTTTATTTTTGAACGTCAGTTCACATTTGTAGGTGGATCATCAGTGTTAGAGCTAAAATTAGCATGTTTAAAGTGATTTTCATGCTTCCAGGGGCTCGGGAAATTAATTAAATACCATTTGGAGGCCTTTAATGTTCGAGCAAAAACGGCTGATTTTCGACAAAAGAGATAACACCCCCCCATTACGTCATGCTTCAGAAATGTGGAAAATGGTCCGTTTTCAAATGTTTTATTTTTGAACGTCAGTTCACATTTGTAGGTGGATCATCAGTGTTAGAGCTAAAATTAGCATGTTTAAAGTGATTTTCATGCTTCCAGGGGCCCAAAACACAAAATTTATGGAATGGTTAAAAGTGCATGAAAATGGCCAATTTACTCACTCTGAGTTCTCAAAAAGGGTTTCTTCACCCCGGGAAGTTAATTAAATACCATTTGGAGGCATTTAATGTTTGAGCAAAAACGGCTGATTTTCGACAAAAGAGATAACACCCCCCCATTACGTCATGCTTCAGAAATGTGGAAAATGGTCCGTTTTCAAATGTTTTATTTTTGAACGTCAGTTCACATTTGTAGGTGGATCATCAGTGTTAGAGCTAAAATTAGCATGTTTAAAGTGATTTTCATGCTTCCAGGGGCTCGGGAAGTTAATTAAATACCATTTGGAGGCATTTAATGTTCGAGCAAAAACTGCTGATTTTCGACAAAAGAGATAACACCCCCCCATTACGTCATGCTTCAGAAATGTGGAAAACGGTCCGTTTTCAAATGTTTTATTTTTGAACGTCAGTTCACATTTGTAGGTGGATCATCAGTGTTAGAGCTAAAATTAGCATGTTTAAAGTGATTTTCATGCTTCCAGGGGCTCGGGAAGTGAAATAAATACCATTTGGAGGCATTTAATGTTCGAGCAAAAACTGCTGATTTTCGACAAAAGAGATAACACCCCCCCCCATTACGTCATGCTTCAGAAATGTGGAAAATGGTCCGTTTTCAAATGTTTTATTTTTGAACGTCAGTTCACATTTGTAGGTGGATCATCAGTGTTAGAGCTAAAATTAGCATGTTTAAAGTGATTTTCATGCTTCCAGGGGCCCAAAACACAAAATTTATGGAATGGTTAAAAGTGCATGAAAATGGCCAATTTACTCACTCTGAGTTCTCAAAAAGGGTTTCTTCACCCCGGGAAGTTAATTAAATACCATTTGGAGGCATTTAATGTTCGAGCAAAAACGGCTGATTTTCGACAAAAGAGATAACACCCCCCCATTACGTCATGCTTCAGAAATGTGGAAAATGGTCCGTTTTCAAATGTTTTATTTTTGAACGTCAGTTCACATTTGTAGGTTGATCATCAGTGTTAGAGCTAAAATTAGCATGTTTAAAGTGATTTTCATGCTTCCAGGGGCTCGGGAAGTTAATTAAATACCATTTGGAGGCATTTAATGTTCGAGCAAAAATGGCTGATTTTCGACAAAAGAGATAACACCCCCCCATTACGTCATGCTTCAGAAATGTGGAAAATGGTCCGTTTTCAAATGTTTTATTTTTGAACGTCAGTTCACATTTGTAGGTGGATCATCAGTGTTAGAGCTAAAATTAGCATGTTTGAAGCGATTTTCATGCTTCCAGGGGCCCAAAACACAAGATTTATGGAATGGTTAAAAGTGCATGAAAATGGCCAATTTACTCACTCTGAGTTCTCAAAAAGGGTTTCTTCACCCCGGGAAGTTAATTAAATACCATTTGGAGGCATTTAATGTTCGAGCAAAAACGGCTGATTTTCGACAAAAGAGATAACACCCCCCCATTACGTCATGCTTCAGAAATGTGGAAAATGGTCCGTTTTCAAATGTTTTATTTTTGAACGTCAGTTCACATTTGTAGGTGGATCATCAGTGTTAGAGCTAAAATTAGCATGTTTAAAGTGATTTTCATGCTTCCAGGGGCTCGGGAAATTAATTAAATACCATTTGGAGGCCTTTAATGTTCGAGCAAAAACGGCTGATTTTCGACAAAAGAGATAACACCCCCCCATTACGTCATGCTTCAGAAATGTGGAAAATGGTCCGTTTTCAAATGTTTTATTTTTGAACGTCAGTTCACATTTGTAGGTGGATCATCAGTGTTAGAGCTAAAATTAGCATGTTTAAAGTGATTTTCATGCTTCCAGGGGCCCAAAACACAAAATTTATGGAATGGTTAAAAGTGCATGAAAATGGCCAATTTACTCACTCTGAGTTCTCAAAAAGGGTTTCTTCACCCCGGGAAGTTAATTAAATACCATTTGGAGGCATTTAATGTTCGAGCAAAAACGGCTGATTTTCGACAAAAGAGATAACACCCCCCCATTACGTCATGGTTCAGAAATGTGGAAAATGGTCCGTTTTCAAATGTTTTATTTTTGAACGTCAGTTCACATTTGTAGGTGGATCATCAGTGTTAGAGCTAAAATTAGCATGTTTAAAGTGATTTTCATGCTTCCAGGGGCTCGGGAAATTAATTAAATACCATTTGGAGGCCTTTAATGTTCGAGCAAAAACGGCTGATTTTCGACAAAAGAGATAACACCCCCCCATTACGTCATGCTTCAGAAATGTGGAAAATGGTCCGTTTTCAAATGTTTTATTTTTGAACGTCAGTTCACATTTGTAGGTGGATCATCAGTGTTAGAGCTAAAATTAGCATGTTTAAAGTGATTTTCATGCTTCCAGGGGCCCAAAACACAAAATTTATGGAATGGTTAAAAGTGCATGAAAATGGCCAATTTACTCACTCTGAGTTCTCAAAAAGGGTTTCTTCACCCCGGGAAGTTAATTAAATACCATTTGGAGGCATTTAATGTTTGAGCAAAAACGGCTGATTTTCGACAAAAGAGATAACACCCCCCCATTACGTCATGCTTCAGAAATGTGGAAAATGGTCCGTTTTCAAATGTTTTATTTTTGAACGTCAGTTCACATTTGTAGGTGGATCATCAGTGTTAGAGCTAAAATTAGCATGTTTAAAGTGATTTTCATGCTTCCAGGGGCTCGGGAAGTTAATTAAATACCATTTGGAGGCATTTAATGTTCGAGCAAAAACTGCTGATTTTCGACAAAAGAGATAACACCCCCCCATTACGTCATGCTTCAGAAATGTGGAAAACGGTCCGTTTTCAAATGTTTTATTTTTGAACGTCAGTTCACATTTGTAGGTTGATCATCAGTGTTAGAGCTAAAATTAGCATGTTTAAAGTGATTTTCATGCTTCCAGGGGCTCGGGAAGTTAATTAAATACCATTTGGAGGCATTTAATGTTCGAGCAAAAATGGCTGATTTTCGACAAAAGAGATAACACCCCCCCATTACGTCATGCTTCAGAAATGTGGAAAATGGTCCGTTTTCAAATGTTTTATTTTTGAACGTCAGTTCACATTTGTAGGTGGATCATCAGTGTTAGAGCTAAAATTAGCATGTTTAAAGTGATTTTCATGCTTCCAGGGGCCCAAAACACAAGATTTTTGGAATGGTTAAAAGTGCATGAAAATGGCCAATTTACTCACTCTGAGTTCTCAAAAAGGGTTTCTTCACCCCGGGAAGTTAATTAAATACCATTTGGAGGCATTTAATGTTCGAGCAAAAACGGCTGATTTTCGACAAAAGAGATAACACCCCCCCATTACGTCATGCTTCAGAAATGTGGAAAATGGTCCGTTTTCAAATGTTTTATTTTTGAACGTCAGTTCACATTTGTAGGTGGATCATCAGTGTTAGAGCTAAAATTTGCATGTTTAAAGTGATTTTCATGCTTCCAGGGGCTCGGGAAGTTAATTAAATACCATTTGGAGGCATTTAATGTTCGAGCAAAAACGGCTGATTTTCGACAAAAGAGATAACACCCCCCCATTACGTCATGCTTCAGAAATGTGGAAAATGGTCCGTTTTCAAATGTTTTATTTTTGAACGTCAGTTCACATTTGTAGGTGGATCATCAGTGTTAGAGCTAAAATTAGCATGTTTAAAGTGATTTTCATGCTTCCAGAGGCTCGGGAAGGGAAATAAATACCATTTGGAGGCATTTAATGTTAGAGCAAAAACGGCTGATTTTCGACAAAAGAGATAACACCCCCCCATTACGTCATGCTTCAGAAATGTGGAAAATGGTCCGTTTTCAAATGTTTTATTTTTGAACGTCAGTTCACATTTGTAGGTGGATCATCAGTGTTAGAGCTAAAATTAGCATGTTTAAAGTGATTTTCATGCTTCCAGGGGCCCAAAACACAAGATTTATGGAATGGTTAAAAGTGCATGAAAATGGCCAATTTACTCACTCTGAGTTCTCAAAAAGGGTTTCTTCACCCCGGGAAGTTAATTAAATACCATTTGGAGGCATTTAATGTTCGAGCAAAAACGGCTGATTTTCGACAAAAGAGATAACACCCCCCCATTACGTCATGCTTCAGAAATGTGGAAAATGGTCCGTTTTCAAATGTTTTATTTTTGAACGTCAGTTCACATTTGTAGGTGGATCATCAGTGTTAGAGCTAAAATTAGCATGTTTAAAGTGATTTTCATGCTTCCAGGGGCCCAAAACACAAGATTTATGGAATGGTTAAAAGTGCATGAAAATGGCCAATTTACTCACTCTGAGTTCTCAAAAAGGGTTTCTTCACCCTGGGAAGTTAATTAAATACCATTTGGAGGCATTTAATGTTCGAGCAAAAACGGCTGATTTTCGACAAAAGAGATAACACCCCCCCATTACGTCATGCTTCAGAAATGTGGAAAATGGTCCGTTTTCAAATGTTTTATTTTTGAACGTCAGTTCACATTTGTAGGTGGATCATCAGTGTTAGAGCTAAAATTAGCATGTTTAAAGTGATTTTCATGCTTCCAGGGGCTCGGGAAGTTAATTAAATACAATTTGGAGGGATTTAATGTTCGAGCAAAAACGGCTGATTTTCGACAAAAGAGATAACACCCCCCCATTACGTCATGCTTCAGAAATGTGGAAAATGGTCCGTTTTCAAATGTTTTATTTTTGAACGTCAGTTCACATTTGTAGGTGGATCATCAGTGTTAGAGCTAAAATTAGCATGTTTAAAGTGATTTTCATGCTTCCAGGGGCCCAAAACACAAGATTTATGGAATGGTTAAAAGTGCATGAAAATGGCCAATTTACTCACTCTGAGTTCTCAAAAAGGGTTTCTTCACCCCGGTAAGTTAATTAAATACCATTTGGAGGCATTTAATGTTAGAGCAAAAACGGCTGATTTTCGACAAAAGAGATAACACCCCCCCATTACGTCATGCTTCAGAAATGTGGAAAATGGTCCGTTTTCAAATGTTTTATTTTTGAACGTCAGTTCACATTTGTAGGTGGATCATCAGTGTTAGAGCTAAAATTAGCATGTTTAAAGTGATTTTCATGCTTTCAGGGGCCCAAAACACAAGATTTATGGAATGGTTAAAAGTGCATGAAAATGGCCAATTTACTCACTCTGAGTTCTCAAAAAGGGTTTCTTCACCCCGGGAAGTTAATTAAATACCATTTGGAGGCATTTAATGTTCGAGCAAAAACGGCTGATTTTCGACAAAAGAGATAACACCCCCCCATTATGTCATGCTTCAGAAATGTGGAAAATGGTCCGTTTTCAAATGTTTTATTTTTGAACGTCAGTTCACATTTGTAGGTGGATCATCAGTGTTAGAGCTAAAATTAGCATGTTTAAAGTGATTTTCATGCTTCCAGGGGCTCGGGAAGTGAAATAAATACCATTTGGAGGCATTTAATGTTCGAGCAAAAACGGCTGATTTTCGACAAAAGAGATAACACCCCCCCATTAGGTCATGCTTTAGAAATGTGGAAAATGGTCCGTTTTCAAATGTTTTATTTTTGAACGTCAGTTCACATTTGTAGGTGGATCATCAGTGTTAGAGCTAAAATTAGCATGTTTAAAGTGATTTTCATGCTTCCAGGGGCTCGGGAAGTTAATTAAATACCATTTGGAGGGATTTAATGTTCGAGCAAAAACGGCTGATTTTCGACAAAAGAGATAACACCCCCCCATTACGTCATGCTTCAGAAATGTGGAAAATGGTCCGTTTTCAAATGTTTTATTTTTGAACGTCAGTTCACATTTGTAGGTGGATCATCAGTGTTAGAGCTAAAATTAGCATGTTTAAAGTGATTTTCATGCTTCCAGGGGCTCGGGAAGTGAAATAAATACCATTTGGAGGCATTTAATGTTCGAGCAAAAACGGCTGATTTTCGACAAAAGAGATAACACCCCCCCATTACGTCATGCTTCAGAAATGTGGAAAATGGTCCGTTTTCAAATGTTTTATTTTTGAACGTCAGTTCACATTTGTAGGTGGATCATCAGTGTTAGAGCTAAAATTAGCATGTTTAAAGTGATTTTCATGCTTTCAGGGGCCCAAAACACAAGATTTATGGAATGGTTAAAAGTGCATGAAAATGGCCAATTTACTCACTCTGAGTTCTCAAAAAGGGTTTCTTCACCCCGGGAAGTTAATTAAATACCATTTGGAGGCATTTAATGTTCGAGCAAAAACGGCTGATTTTCGACAAAAGAGATAACACCCCCCCATTACGTCATGCTTCAGAAATGTGGAAAATGGTCCGTTTTCAAATGTTTTATTTTTGAACGTCAGTTCACATTTGTAGGTGGATCATCAGTGTTAGAGCTAAAATTAGCATGTTTAAAGTGATTTTCATGCTTCCAGGGGCTCGGGAAGTGAAATAAATACCATTTGGAGGCATTTAATGTTCGAGCAAAAACGGCTGATTTTCGACAAAAGAGATAACACCCCCCCATTACGTCATGCTTTAGAAATGTGGAAAATGGTCCGTTTTCAAATGTTTTATTTTTGAACGTCAGTTCACATTTGTAGGTGGATCATCAGTGTTAGAGCTAAAATTAGCATGTTTAAAGTGATTTTCATGCTTCCAGGGGCTCGGGAAGTTAATTAAATACCATTTGGAGGCATTTAATGTTCGAGCAAAAACGGCTGATTTTCGACAAAAGAGATAACACCCCCCCATTACGTCATGCTTCAGAAATGTGGAAAATGGTCCGTTTTCAAATGTTTTATTTTTGAACGTCAGTTCACATTTGTAGGTGGATCATCAGTGTTAGAGCTAAAATTAGCATGTTTAAAGTGATTTTCATGCTTCCAGGGGCTCGGGAAGTGAAATAAATACCATTTGGAGGCATTTAATGTTCGAGCAAAAACGGCTGATTTTCGACAAAAGAGATAACACCCCCCCATTACGTCATGCTTCAGAAATGTGGAAAATGGTCCGTTTTCAAATGTTTTATTTTTGAACGTCAGTTCACATTTGTAGGTGGATCATCAGTGTTAGAGCTAAAATTAGCATGTTTAAAGTGATTTTCATGCTTCCAGGGGCCCAAAACACAAGATTTATGGAATGGTTAAAAATTCATGAAAATGGCCAATTTACTCACTCTGAGTTCTCAAAAAGGGTTTCTTCACCCCGGGAAGTTAATTAAATACCATTTGGAGGCATTTAATGTTCGAGCAAAAACGGCTGATTTTCGACAAAAGAGGTAACACCCCCCCATTACGTCATGCTTCAGAAATGTGGAAAATGGTCCGTTTTCAAATGTTTTATTTTTGAACGTCAGTTCACATTTGTAGGTGGATCATCAGTGTTAGAGCTAAAATTAGCATGTTTAAAGTGATTTTCATGCTTCCAGGGGCTCGGGAAATTAATTAAATACCATTTGGAGGCCTTTAATGTTCGAGCAAAAACGGCTGATTTTCGACAAAAGAGATAACACCCCCCCATTACGTCATGCTTCAGAAATGTGGAAAATGGTCCGTTTTCAAATGTTTTATTTTTGAACGTCAGTTCACATTTGTAGGTGGATCATCAGTGTTAGAGCTAAAATTAGCATGTTTAAAGTGATTTTCATGCTTCCAGGGGCCCAAAACACAAAATTTATGGAATGGTTAAAAGTGCATGAAAATGGCCAATTTACTCACTCTGAGTTCTCAAAAAGGGTTTCTTCACCCCGGGAAGTTAATTAAATACCATTTGGAGGCATTTAATGTTTGAGCAAAAACGGCTGATTTTCGACAAAAGAGATAACACCCCCCCATTACGTCATGCTTCAGAAATGTGGAAAATGGTCCGTTTTCAAATGTTTTATTTTTGAACGTCAGTTCACATTTGTAGGTGGATCATCAGTGTTAGAGCTAAAATTAGCATGTTTAAAGTGATTTTCATGCTTCCAGGGGCTCGGGAAGTTAATTAAATACCATTTGGAGGCATTTAATGTTCGAGCAAAAACGGCTGATTTTCGACAAAAGAGATAACACCCCCCCATTACGTCATGCTTCAGAAATGTGGAAAACGCTCCGTTTTCAAATGTTTTATTTTTGAACGTCAGTTCACATTTGTAGGTGGATCATCAGTGTTAGAGCTAAAATTAGCATGTTTAAAGTGATTTTCATGCTTCCAGGGGCTCGGGAAGTTAATTAAATACCATTTGGAGGCATTTAATGTTCGAGCAAAAATGGCTGATTTTCGACAAAAGAGATAACACCCCCCCATTACGTCATGCTTCAGAAATGTGGAAAATGGTCCGTTTTCAAATGTTTTATTTTTGAACGTCAGTTCACATTTGTAGGTGGATCATCAGTGTTAGAGCTAAAATTAGCATGTTTAAAGTGATTTTCATGCTTCCAGGGGCCCAAAACACAAGATTTTTGGAATGGTTAAAAGTGCATGAAAATGGCCAATTTACTCACTCTGAGTTCTCAAAAAGGGTTTCTTCACCCCGGGAAGTTAATTAAATACCATTTGGAGGCATTTAATGTTCGAGCAAAAACGGCTGATTTTCGACAAACGAGATAACACCCCCCCATTACGTCATGCTTCAGAAATGTGGAAAATGGTCCGTTTTCAAATGTTTTATTTTTGAACGTCAGTTCACATTTGTAGGTGGATCATCAGTGTTAGAGCTAAAATTTGCATGTTTAAAGTGATTTTCATGCTTCCAGGGGCTCGGGAAGTTAATTAAATACCATTTGGAGGCATTTAATGTTCGAGCAAAAACGGCCGATTTTCGACAAAAGAGATAACACCCCCCCATTACGTCATGCTTCAGAAATGTGGAAAATGGTCCGTTTTCAAATGTTTTATTTTTGAACGTCAGTTCACATTTGTAGGTGGATCATCAGTGTTAGAGCTAAAATTAGCATGTTTAAAGTGATTTTCATGCTTCCAGGGGCTCGGGAAGGGAAATAAATACCATTTGGAGGCATTTAATGTTCGAGCAAAAACGGCTGATTTTCGACAAAAGAGATAACACCCCCCCATTACGTCATGCTTCAGAAATGTGGAAAATGGTCCGTTTTCAAATGTTTTATTTTTGAACGTCAGTTCACATTTGTAGGTGGATCATCAGTGTTAGAGCTAAAATTAGCATGTTTAAAGTGATTTTCATGCTTCCAGGGGCTCGGGAAGTTAATTAAATACCATTTGGAGGCATTTAATGTTCGAGCAAAAACGGCTGATTTTCGACAAAAGAGATAACACCCCCCCATTACGTCATGCTTCAGAAATGTGGAAAATGGTCCGTTTTCAAATGTTTTATTTTTGAACGTCAGTTCACATTTGTAGGTGGATCATCAGTGTTAGAGCTAAAATTAGCATGTTTAAAGTGATTTTCATGCTTCCAGGGGCCCAAAACACAAGATTTATGGAATGGTTAAAAGTGCATGAAAATGGCCAATTTACTCACTCTGAGTTCTCAAAAAGGGTTTCTTCACCCCGGGAAGTTAATTAAATACCATTTGGAGGCATTTAATGTTCGAGCAAAAACGGCTGATTTTCGACAAAAGAGATAACACCCCCCCATTACGTCATGCTTCAGAAATGTGGAAAATGGTCCGTTTTCAAATGTTTTATTTTTGAACGTCAGTTCACATTTGTAGGTGGATCATCAGTGTTAGAGCTAAAATTAGCATGTTTAAAGTGATTTTCATGCTTCCAGGGGCCCAAAACACAAGATTTATGGAATGGTTAATAGTGCATGAAAATGGCCAATTTACTCACTCTGAGTTCTCAAAAAGGGTTTCTTCACCCTGGGAAGTTAATTAAATACCATTTGGAGGCATTTAATGTTCGAGCAAAAACGGCTGATTTTCGACAAAAGAGATAACACCCCCCCATTACGTCATGCTTCAGAAATGTGGAAAATGGTCCGTTTTCAAATGTTTTATTTTTGAACGTCAGTTCACATTTGTAGGTGGATCATCAGTGTTAGAGCTAAAATTAGCATGTTTAAAGTGATTTTCATGGTTCCAGGGGCTCGGGAAGTTAATTAAATACCATTTGGAGGCATTTAATGTTCGAGCAAAAACGGCTGATTTTCGACAAAAGAGATAACACCCCCCCATTACGTCATGCTTCAGAAATGTGGAAAATGGTCCGTTTTCAAATGTTTTATTTTTGAACGTCAGTTCACATTTGTAGGTGGATCATCAGTGTTAGAGCTAAAATTAGCATGTTTAAAGTGATTTTCATGCTTCCAGGGGCTCGGGAAGTTAATTAAATACCATTTGGAGGCATTTAATGTTCGAGCAAAAACGGCTGATTTTCGACAAAAGAGATAACACCCCCCCATTACGTCATGCTTCAGAAATGTGGAAAATGGTCCGTTTTCAAATGTTTTATTTTTGAACGTCAGTTCACATTTGTAGGTGGATCATCAGTGTTAGAGCTAAAATTAGCATGTTTAAAGTGATTTTCATGCTTCCAGGGGCCCAAAACACAAGATTTATGGAATGGTTAAAAGTGCATGAAAATGGCCAATTTACTCACTCTGAGCTCTCAAAAAGGGTTTCTTCACCCCGGGAAGTTAATTAAATACCATTTGGAGGCATTTAATGTTCGAGCAAAAACGGCTGACTTTCGACAAAAGAGATAACACCCCCCCATTACGTCATGCTTCAGAAATGTGGAAAATGGTCCGTTTTCAAATGTTTTATTTTTGAACGTCAGTTCACATTTGTAGGTGGATCATCAGTGTTAGAGCTAAAATTAGCATGTTTAAAGTGATTTTCATGCTTCCAGGGGCCCAAAACACAAGAATTATGGAATGGTTAAAAGTGCATGAAAATGGCCAATTTACTCACTCTGAGTTCTCAAAAAGGGTTTCTTCACCCCGGGAAGTTAATTAAATACCATTTGGAGGCATTTAATGTTCGAGCAAAAACGGCTGATTTTCGACAAAAGAGATAACACCACCCCATTACGTCATGCTTCAGAAATGTGGAAAATGGTCCGTTTTCAGATGTTTTATTTTTGAACGTCAGTTCACATTTGTAGGTGGATCATCAGTGTTAGAGCTAAAATTAGCATGTTTAAAGTGATTTTCATGCTTCCAGGGGCTCGGGAAGTTAATTAAATACCATTTGGAGGCATTTAATGTTCGAACAAAAACGGCTGATTTTCGACAAAAGAGATAACACCCCCCCATTACGTCATGCTTCAGAAATGTGGAAAATGGTCCGTTTTCAAATGTTTTATCTTTGAACGTCAGTTCACATTTGTAGGTGGATCATCAGTGTTAGAGCTAAAATTAGCATGTTTAAAGTGATTTTCATGCTTCCAGGGGCTCGGGAAGTGAAATAAATACCATTTGGAGGCATTTAATGTTCGAGCAAAAACGGCTGATTTTCGACAAAAGAGATAACACCCCCCCATTACGTCATGCTTCGGAAATGTGGAAAATGGTCCGTTTTCAAATGTTTTATTTTTGAACGTCAGTTCACATTTGTAGGTGGATCATCAGTGTTAGAGCTAAAATTAGCATGTTTAAAGTGATTTTCATGCTTCCAGGGGCCCAAAACACAAGATTTATGGAATGGTTAAAAGTGCATGAAAATGGCCAATTTACTCACTCTGAGTTCTCAAAAAGGGTTTCTTCACCCCGGGAAGTTAATTAAATACCATTTGGAGGCATTTATTGTTCGAGCAAAAACGGCTGATTTTCGACAAAAGAGATAACACCCCCCCATTACGTCATGCTTCAGAAATGTGGAAAATGGTCCGTTTTCAAATGTTTTATTTTTGAACGTCAGTTCACATTTGTAGGTGGATCATCAGTGTTAGAGCTAAAATTAGCATGTTTAAAGTGATTTTCAAGCTTCCAGGGGCCCAAAACACAAGATTTATGGAATGGTTAAAAGTGCATGAAAATGGCCAATTTACTCACTCTGAGTTCTCAAAAAGGGTTTCTTCACCCTGGGAAGTTAATTAAATACCATTTGGAGGCATTTAATGTTCGAGCAACAACGGCTGATTTTTGACAAAAGAGATAACACCCCCCCATTACGTCATGCTTCAGAAATGTGGAAAATGGTCCGTTTTCAAATGTTTTATTTTTGAACGTCAGTTCACATTTGTAGGTGGATCATCAGTGTTAGAGCTAAAATTAGCATGTTTAAAGTGATTTTCATGCTTCCAGGGGCTCGGGAAGTTAATTAAATACCATTTGGAGGCATTTAATGTTCGAGCAAAAACGGCTGATTTTCGACAAAAGAGATAACACCCCCCCATTACGTCATGCTTCAGAAATGTGGAAAATGGTCCGTTTTCAAATGTTTTATTTTTGAACGTCAGTTCACATTTGTAGGTGGATCATCAGTGTTAGAGCTAAAATTAGCATGTTTAAAGTGATTTTCATGATTCCAGGGGCCCAAAACACAAGAATTATGGAATGGTTAAAAGTGCATGAAAATGGCCAATTTACTCACTCTGAGTTCTCAAAAAGGGTTTCTTCACCCCGGGAAGTTAATTAAATACCATTTGGAGGCATTTAATGTTCGAGCAAAAACGGCTGATTTTCGACAAAAGAGATAACACCCCCCCATTACGTCATGCTTCAGAAATGTGGAAAATGGTCAGTTTTCAGATGTTTTATTTTTGAACGTCAGTTCACATTTGTAGGTGGATCATCAGTGTTAGAGCTAAAATTAGCATGTTTAAAGTGATTTTCATGCTTCCAGGGGCTCGGGAAGTTAATTAAATACCATTTGGAGGCATTTAATGTTCGAGCAAAAACGGCTGATTTTCGACAAAAGAGATAACACCCCCCCATTACGTCATGCTTCAGAAATGTGGAAAATGGTCCGTTTTCAAATGTTTTACTTTGAACGTCAGTTCACATTTGTAGGTGGATCATCAGTGTTAGAGCTAAAATTAGCATGTTTAAAGTGATTTTCATGCTTCCAGGGGCTCGGGAAGTGAAATAAATACCATTTGGAGGCATTTAATGTTCGAGCAAAAACGGCTGATTTTCGACAAAAGAGATAAAACCCCCCCATTACGTCATGCTTCAGAAATGTGGAAAATGGCCCGTTTTCAAATGTTTTATTTTTGAACGTCAGTTCACATTTGTAGGTGGATCATCAGTGTTAGAGCTAAAATTAGCATGTTTAAAGTGATTTTCATGCTTCCAGGGGCCCAAAACACAAGATTTATGGAATGGTTAAAAGTGCATGAAAATGGCCAATTTACTCACTCTGAGTTCTCAAAAAGGGTTTCTTCACCCCGGGAAGTTAATTAAATACCATTTGGAGGCATTTAATGTTCGAGCAAAAACGGCTGATTTTCGACAAAAGAGATAACACCCCCCCATTACGTCATGCTTCAGAAATGTGGAAAATGGTCCGTTTTCAAATGTTTTATTTTTGAAGGTCAGTTCACATTTGTAGGTGGATCATCAGTGTTAGAGCTAAAATTAGCATGTTTAAAGTGATTTTCATGCTTCCAGGGGCCCAAAACACAAGATTTATGGAATGGTTAAAAGTGCATGAAAATGGCCAATTTACTCACTCTGAGTTCTCAAAAAGGGTTTCTTCACCCTGGGAAGTTAATTAAATACCATTTGGAGGCATTTAATGTTCGAGCAAAAACGGCTGATTTTTGACAAAAGAGATACCACCCCCCCATTACGTCATGCTTCAGAAATGTGGAAAATGGTCCGTTTTCAAATGTTTTATTTTTGAACGTCAGTTCACATTTGTAGGTGGATCATCAGTGTTAGAGCTAAAATTAGCATGTTTAAAGTGATTTTCATGCTTCCAGGGGCTCGGGAAGTTAATTAAATACCATTTGGAGGCATTTAATGTTCGAGCAAAAACGGCTGATTTTCGACAAAAGAGATAACACCCCCCCATTACGTCATGCTTCAGAAATGTGGAAAATGGTCCGTTTTCAAATGTTTTATTTTTGAACGTCAGTTCACATTTGTAGGTGGATCATCAGTGTTAGAGCTAAAATTAGCATGTTTAAAGTGATTTTCATGCTTCCAGGGGCTCGGGAAGTTAATTAAATACCATTTGGAGGCATTTAATGTTTGAGCAAAAACGGCTGATTTTCGACAAAAGAGATAACACCCCCCCATTACGTCATGCTTCAGAAATGTGGAAAATGGTCCGTTTTCAAATGTTTTATTTTTGAACGTCAGTTCACATTTGTAGGTGGATCATCAGTGTTAGAGCTAAAATTAGCATGTTTAAAGTGATTTTCATGCTTCCAGGGGCTCGGGAAGTTAATTAAATACCATTTGGAGGCATTTAATGTTCGAGCAAAAACGGCTGATTTTCGACAAAAGAGATAACACCCCCCCATTACGTCATGCTTCAGAAATGTGGAAAATGGTCCGTTTTCAAATGTTTTATTTTTGAACGTCAGTTCACATTTGTAGGTGGATCATCAGTGTTAGAGCTAAAATTAGCATGTTTAAAGTGATTTTCATGCTTCCAGGGGCCCAAAACACAAGATTTATGGAATGGTTAAAAGTGCATGAAAATGGCCAATTTACTCACTCTGAGTTCTCAAAAAGGGTTTCTTCACCCCGGGAAGTTAATTAAATACCATTTGGAGGCATTTATTGTTCGAGCAAAAATGGCTGATTTTCGACAAAAGAGATAAAACCCCCCCATTACGTCATGCTTCAGAAATGTGGAAAATGGTCCGTTTTCAAATGTTTTATTTTTGAACGTCAGTTCACATTTGTAGGTGGATCATCAGTGTTAGAGCTAAAATTAGCGTGTTTAAAGTGATTTTCATGCTTCCAGGGGCCCAAAACACAAGAATTATGGAATGGTTAAAAGTGCATGAAAATGGCCAATTTACTCACTCTGAGTTCTCAAAAAGGGTTTCTTCACCCCGGGAAGTTAATTAAATACCATTTGGAGGCATTTAATGTTCGAGCAAAAACGGCTGATTTTCGACAAAAGAGATAACACCCCCCCATTACGTCATGCTTCAGAAATGTGGAAAATGGTCCATTTTCAAATGTTTTATTTTTGAACGTCAGTTCACATTTGTAGGTGGATCATCAGTGTTAGAGCTAAAATTAGCATGTTTAAAGTGATTTTCATGCTTCCAGGGGCTCGGGAAGTTAATTAAATACCATTTGGAGGCATTTAATGTTCGAACAAAAACGGCTGATTTTCGACAAAAGAGATAACACCCCCCCATTACGTCATGCTTCAGAAATGTGGAAAATGGTCCGTTTTCAAATGTTTTATCTTTGAACGTCAGTTCACATTTGTAGGTGGATCATCAGTGTTAGAGCTAAAATTAGCATGTTTAAAGTGATTTTCATGCTTCCAGGGGCTCGGGAAGTGAAATAAATACCATTTGGAGGCATTTAATGTTCGAGCAAAAACGGCTGATTTTCGACAAAAGAGATAACACCCCCCCATTACGTCATGCTTCGGAAATGTGGAAAATGGTCCGTTTTCAAATGTTTTATTTTTGAACGTCAGTTCACATTTGTAGGTGGATCATCAGTGTTAGAGCTAAAATTAGCATGTTTAAAGTGATTTTCATGCTTCCAGGGGCCCAAAACACAAGATTTATGGAATGGTTAAAAGTGCATGAAAATGGCCAATTTACTCACTCTGAGTTCTCAAAAAGGGTTTCTTCACCCCGGGAAGTTAATTAAATACCATTTGGAGGCATTTATTGTTCGAGCAAAAACGGCTGATTTTCGACAAAAGAGATAACACCCCCCCATTACGTCATGCTTCAGAAATGTGGAAAATGGTCCGTTTTCAAATGTTTTATTTTTGAACGTCAGTTCACATTTGTAGGTGGATCATCAGTGTTAGAGCTAAAATTAGCATGTTTAAAGTGATTTTCAAGCTTCCAGGGGCCCAAAACACAAGATTTATGGAATGGTTAAAAGTGCATGAAAATGGCCAATTTACTCACTCTGAGTTCTCAAAAAGGGTTTCTTCACCCTGGGAAGTTAATTAAATACCATTTGGAGGCATTTAATGTTCGAGCAACAACGGCTGATTTTTGACAAAAGAGATAACACCCCCCCATTACGTCATGCTTCAGAAATGTGGAAAATGGTCCGTTTTCAAATGTTTTATTTTTGAACGTCAGTTCACATTTGTAGGTGGATCATCAGTGTTAGAGCTAAAATTAGCATGTTTAAAGTGATTTTCATGCTTCCAGGGGCTCGGGAAGTTAATTAAATACCATTTGGAGGCATTTAATGTTCGAGCGAAAACGGCTGATTTTCGACAAAAGAGATAACACCCCCCCATTACGTCATGCTTCAGAAATGTGGAAAATGGTCCGTTTTCAAATGTTTTATTTTTGAACGTCAGTTCACATTTGTAGGTGGATCATCAGTGTTAGAGCTAAAATTAGCATGTTTAAAGTGATTTTCATGATTCCAGGGGCCCAAAACACAAGAATTATGGAATGGTTAAAAGTGCATGAAAATGGCCAATTTACTCACTCTGAGTTCTCAAAAAGGGTTTCTTCACCCCGGGAAGTAAATTAAATACCATTTGGAGGCATTTAATGTTCGAGCAAAAACGGCTGATTTTCGACAAAAGAGATAACACCCCCCCATTACGTCATGCTTCAGAAATGTGGAAAATGGTCAGTTTTCAGATGTTTTATTTTTGAACGTCAGTTCACATTTGTAGGTGGATCATCAGTGTTAGAGCTAAAATTAGCATGTTTAAAGTGATTTTCATGCTTCCAGGGGCTCGGGAAGTTAATTAAATACCATTTGGAGGCATTTAATGTTCGAGCAAAAACGGCTGATTTTCGACAAAAGAGATAACACCCCCCCATTACGTCATGCTTCAGAAATGTGGAAAATGGTCCGTTTTCAAATGTTTTATCTTTGAACGTCAGTTCACATTTGTAGGTGGATCATCAGTGTTAGAGCTAAAATTAGCATGTTTAAAGTGATTTTCATGCTTCCAGGGGCTCGGGAAGTGAAATAAATACCATTTGGAGGCATTTAATGTTCGAGCAAAAACGGCTGATTTTCGACAAAAGAGATAAAACCCCCCCATTACGTCATGCTTCAGAAATGTGGAAAATGGCCCGTTTTCAAATGTTTTATTTTTGAACGTCAGTTCACATTTGTAGGTGGATCATCAGTGTTAGAGCTAAAATTAGCATGTTTAAAGTGATTTTCATGCTTCCAGGGGCCCAAAACACAAGATTTATGGAATGGTTAAAAGTGCATGAAAATGGCCAATTTACTCACTCTGAGTTCTCAAAAAGGGTTTCTTCACCCCGGGAAGTTAATTAAATACCATTTGGAGGAATTTAATGTTCGAGCAAAAACGGCTGATTTTCGACAAAAGAGATAACACCCCCCCATTACGTCATGCTTCAGAAATGTGGAAAATGGTCCGTTTTCAAATGTTTTATTTTTGAACGTCAGTTCACATTTGTAGGTGGATCATCAGTGTTAGAGCTAAAATTAGCATGTTTAAAGTGATTTTCATGCTTCCAGGGGCCCAAAACACAAGATTTATGGAATGGTTAAAAGTGCATGAAAATGGCCAATTTACTCACTCTGAGTTCTCAAAAAGGGTTTCTTCACCCTGGGAAGTTAATTAAATACCATTTGGAGGCATTTAATGTTCGAGCAAAAACGGCTGATTTTTGACAAAAGAGATACCACCCCCCCATTACGTCATGCTTCAGAAATGTGGAAAATGGTCCGTTTTCAAATGTTTTATTTTTGAACGTCAGTTCACATTTGTAGGTGGATCATCAGTGTTAGAGCTAAAATTAGCATGTTTAAAGTGATTTTCATGCTTCCAGGGGCTCGGGAAGTTAATTAAATACCATTTGGAGGCATTTAATGTTCGAGCAAAAACGGCTGATTTTCGACAAAAGAGATAACACCCCCCCCATTACGTCATGCTTCAGAAATGTGGAAAATGGTCCGTTTTCAAATGTTTTATTTTTGAACGTCAGTTCACATTTGTAGGTGGATCATCAGTGTTAGAGCTAAAATTAGCATGTTTAAAGTGATTTTCATGCTTCCAGGGGCTCGGGAAGTTAATTAAATACCATTTGGAGGCATTTAATGTTCGAGCAAAAACGGCTGATTTTCGACAAAAGAGATAACACCCCCCCATTACGTCATGCTTCAGAAATGTGGAAAATGGTCCGTTTTCAAATGTTTTATTTTTGAACGTCAGTTCACATTTGTAGGTGGATCATCAGTGTTAGAGCTAAAATTAGCGTGTTTAAAGTGATTTTCATGCTTCCAGGGGCCCAAAACACAAGAATTATGGAATGGTTAAAAGTGCATGAAAATGGCCAATTTACTCACTCTGAGTTCTCAAAAAGGGTTTCTTCACCCCGGGAAGTTAATTAAATACCATTTGGAGGCATTTAATGTTCGAGCAAAAACGGCTGATTTTCGACAAAAGAGATAACACCCCCCCATTACGTCATGCTTCAGAAATGTGGAAAATGGTCCATTTTCAAATGTTTTATTTTTGAACGTCAGTTCACATTTGTAGGTGGATCATCAGTGTTAGAGCTAAAATTAGCATGTTTAAAGTGATTTTCATGCTTCCAGGGGCTCGGGAAGTTAATTAAATACCATTTGGAGGCATTTAATGTTCGAGCAAAAACGGCTGATTTTCGACAAAAGAGATAACACCCCCCCATTACGTCATGCTTCAGAAATGTGGAAAATGGTCCGTTTTCAAATGTTTTATCTTTGAACGTCAGTTCACATTTGTAGGTGGATCATCAGTGTTAGAGCTAAAATTAGCATGTTTAAAGTGATTTTCATGCTTCCAGGGGCTCGGGAAGTGAAATAAATACCATTTGGAGGCATTTAATGTTCGAGCAAAAACGGCTGATTTTCGACAAAAGAGATAACACCCCCCCATTACGTCATGCTTCAGAAATGTGGAAAATGGTCCGTTTTCAAATGTTTTATTTTTGAACGTCAGTTCACATTTGTAGGTGGATCATCAGTGTTAGAGCTAAAATTAGCATGTTTAAAGTGATTTTCATGCTTCCAGGGGCCCAAAACACAAGATTTATGGAATGGTTAAAAGTGCATGAAAATGGCCAATTTACTCACTCTGAGTTCTCAAAAAGGGTTTCTTCACCCCGGGAAGTTAATTAAATACCATTTGGAGGCATTTAATGTTCGAGCAAAAACGGCTGATTTTCGACAAAAGAGATAACACCCCCCCATTACGTCATGCTTCAGAAATGTGGAAAATGGTCCGTTTTCAAATGTTTTATTTTTGAACGTCAGTTCACATTTGTAGGTGGATCATCAGTGTTAGAGCTAAAATTAGCATGTTTAAAGTGATTTTCATGCTTCCAGGGGCCCAAAACACAAGATTTATGGAATGGTTAAAAGTGCATGAAAATGGCCAATTTACTCACTCTGAGTTCTCAAAAAGGGTTTCTTCACCCTGGGAAGTTCATTAAATACCATTTGGAGGCATTTAATGTTCGAGCAAAAACGGCTGATTTTCGACAAAAGAGATAACACCCCCCCATTACGTCATGCTTCAGAAATGTGGAAAATGGTCCGTTTTCAAATGTTTTATTTTTGAACGTCAGTTCACATTTGTAGGTGGATCATCAGTGTTAGAGCTAAAATTAGCATGTTTAAAGTGATTTTCATGCTTCCAGGGGCTCGGGAAGTTAATTAAATACCATTTGGAGGCATTTAATGTTCGAGCAAAAACGGCTGATTTTCGACAAAAGAGATAACACCCCCCCATTACGTCATGCTTCAGAAATGTGGAAAATGGTCCGTTTTCAAATGTTTTATTTTTGAACGTCAGTTCACATTTGTAGGTGGATCATCAGTGTTAGAGCTAAAATGAGCATGTTTAAAGTGATTTTCATGCTTCCAGGGGCTCGGGAAGTTAATTAAATACCATTTGGAGGCATTTAATGTTCGAGCAAAAACGGCTGATTTTCGACAAAAGAGATAACACCCCCCCATTACGTTATGCTTCAGAAATGTGGAAAATGGTCCGTTTTCAAATGTTTTATTTTTGAACGTCAGTTCACATTTGTAGGTGGATCATCAGTGTTAGAGCTAAAATTAGCATGTTTAAAGTGATTTTCATGCTTCCAGGGGCCCAAAACACAAGATTTATGGAATGGTTAAAAGTGCATGAAAATGGCCAATTTACTCACTCTGAGTTCTCAAAAAGGGTTTCTTCACCCCGGGAAGTTAATTAAATACCATTTGGAGGCATTTAATGTTCGAGCAAAAATGGCTGATTTTCGACAAAAGAGATAAAACCCCTCCATTACGTCATGCTTCAGAAATGTGGAAAATGGTCCGTTTTCAAATGTTTTATTTTTGAACGTCAGTTCACATTTGTAGGTGGATCATCAGTGTTAGAGCTAAAATTAGCATGTTTAAAGTGATTTTCATGCTTCCAGGGGCCCAAAACACAAGAATTATGGAATGGTAAAAAGTGCATGAAAATGGCCAATTTACTCACTCTGAGTTCTCAAAAAGGGTTTCTTCACCCCGGGAAGTTAATTAAATACCATTTGGAGGCATTTAATGTTCGAGCAAAAACGGCTGATTTTCGACAAAAGAGATAACACCCCCCCATTACGTCATGCTTCAGAAATGTGGAAAATGGTCCATTTTCAAATGTTTTATTTTTGAACGTCAGTTCACATTTGTAGGTGGATCATCAGTGTTAGAGCTAAAATTAGCATGTTTAAAGTGATTTTCATGCTTCCAGGGGCTCGGGAAGTTAATTAAATACCATTTGGAGGCATTTAATGTTCGAGCAAAAACGGCTGATTTTCGACAAAAGAGATAACACCCCCCCATTACGTCATGCTTCAGAAATGTGGAAAATGGTCCGTTTTCAAATGTTTTATCTTTGAACGTCAGTTCACATTTGTAGGTGGATCATCAGTGTTAGAGCTAAAATTAGCATGTTTAAAGTGATTTTCATGCTTCCAGGGGCTCGGGAAGTGAAATAAATACCATTTGGAGGCATTTAATGTTCGAGCAAAAACGGCTGATTTTCGACAAAAGAGATAACACCCCCCCATTACGTCATGCTTCAGAAATGTGGAAAATGGTCCGTTTTCAAATGTTTTATTTTTGAACGTCAGTTCACATTTGTAGGTGGATCATCAGTGTTAGAGCTAAAATTAGCATGTTTAAAGTGATTTTCATGCTTCCAGGGGCCCAAAACACAAGATTTATGGAATGGTTAAAAGTGCATGAAAATGGCCAATTTACTCACTCTGAGTTCTCAAAAAGGGTTTCTTCACCCCGGGAAGTTAATTAAATACCATTTGGAGGCATTTAATGTTCGAGCAAAAATGGCTGATTTTCGACAAAAGAGATAAAACCCCCCCATTACGTCATGCTTCAGAAATGTGGAAAATGGTCCGTTTTCAAATGTTTTATTTTTGAACGTCAGTTCACATTTGTAGGTGGATCATCAGTGTTAGAGCTAAAATTAGCATGTTTAAAGTGATTTTCATGCTTCCAGGGGCTCGGGAAGTTAATTAAATACCATTTGGAGGCATTTAATGTTCGAGCAAAAACGGCTGATTTTCGACAAAAGAGATAACACCCCCCCATTACGTCATGCTTCAGAAATGTGGAAAATGGTCCGTTTTCAAATGTTTTATTTTTGAACGTCAGTTCACATTTGTAGGTGGATCATCAGTGTTAGAGCTAAAATTAGCATGTTTAAAGTGATTTTCATGCTTCCAGGGGCTCGGGAAGTTAATTAAATACCATTTGGAGGCATTTAATGTTCGAGCAAAAACGGCTGATTTTCGACAAAAGAGATAACACCCCCCCATTACGTCATGCTTCAGAAATGTGGAAAATGGTCCGTTTTCAAATGTTTTATTTTTGAACGTCAGTTCACATTTGTAGGTGGATCATCAGTGTTAGAGCTAAAATTAGCATGTTTAAAGTGATTTTCATGCTTCCAGGGGCCCAAAACACAAGAATTATGGAATGGTTAAAAGTGCATGAAAATGGCCAATTTACTCACTCTGAGTTCTCAAAAAGGGTTTCTTCACCCCGGGAAGTTAATTAAATACCATTTGGAGGCATTTAATGTTCGAGCAAAAACGGCTGATTTTCGACAAAAGAGATAAAACCCCCCCATTACGTCATGCTTCAGAAATGTGGAAAATGGTCCGTTTTCAAATGTTTTATTTTTGAACGTCAGTTCACATTTGTAGGTGGATCATCAGTGTTAGAGCTAAAATTAGCATGTTTAAAGTGATTTTCATGCTTCCAGGGGCTCGGGAAGTTAATTAAATACCATTTGGAGGCATTTAATGTTCGAGCAAAAACGGCTGATTTTCGACAAAAGAGATAACACCCCCCCATTACGTCATGCTTCAGAAATGTGGAAAATGGTCCGTTTTCAAATGTTTTATCTTTGAACGTCAGTTCACATTTGTAGGTGGATCATCAGTGTTAGAGCTAAAATTAGCATGTTTAAAGTGATTTTCATGCTTCCAGGGGCTCGGGAAGTGAAATAAATACCATTTGGAGGCATTTAATGTTCGAGCAAAAACGGCTGATTTTCGACAAAAGAGATAACACCCCCCCATTACGTCATGCTTCAGAAATGTGGAAAATGGTCCGTTTTCAAATGTTTTATTTTTGAACGTCAGTTCACATTTGTAGGTGGATCATCAGTGTTAGAGCTAAAATTAGCATGTTTAAAGTGATTTTCATGCTTCCAGGGGCCCAAAACACAAGATTTATGGAATGGTTAAAAGTGCATGAAAATGGCCAATTTACTCACTCTGAGTTCTCAAAAAGGGTTTCTTCACCCCGGGAAGTTAATTAAATACCATTTGGAGGCATTTAATGTTCGAGCAAAAACGGCTGATTTTCGACAAAAGAGATAACACCCCCCCATTACGTCATGCTTCAGAAATGTGGAAAATGGTCCGTTTTCAAATGTTTTATTTTTGAACGTCAGTTCACATTTGTAGGTGGATCATCAGTGTTAGAGCTAAAATTAGCATGTTTAAAGTGATTTTCATGCTTCCAGGGGCCCAAAACACAAGATTTATGGAATGGTTAAAAGTGCATGAAAATGGCCAATTTACTCACTCTGAGTTCTCAAAAAGGGTTTCTTCACCCTGGGAAGTTAATTAAATACCATTTGGAGGCATTTAATGTTCGAGCAAAAACGGCTGATTTTTGACAAAAGAGATAACACCCCCCCATTACGTCATGCTTCAGAAATGTGGAAAATGGTCCGTTTTCAAATGTTTTATTTTTGAACGTCAGTTCACATTTGTAGGTGGATCATCAGTGTTAGAGCTAAAATTAGCATGTTTAAAGTGATTTTCATGCTTCCAGGGGCCCAAAACACAAGATTTATGGAATGGTTAAAAGTGCATGAAAATGGCCAATTTACTCACTCTGAGTTCTCAAAAAGGGTTTCTTCACCCCGGGAAGTTAATTAAATACCATTTGGAGGCATTTAATGTTCGAGCAAAAATGGCTGATTTTCGACAAAAGAGATAAAACCCCCCCATTACGTCATGCTTCAGAAATGTGGAAAATGGTCCGTTTTCAAATGTTTTATTTTTGAACGTCAGTTCACATTTGTAGGTGGATCATCAGTGTTAGAGCTAAAATTAGCATGTTTAAAGTGATTTTCATGCTTCCAGGGGCTCGGGAAGTTAATTAAATACCATTTGGAGGCATTTAATGTTCGAGCAAAAACGGCTGATTTTCGACAAAAGAGATAACACCCCCCCATTACGTCATGCTTCAGAAATGTGGAAAATGGTCCGTTTTCAAATGTTTTATTTTTGAACGTCAGTTCACATTTGTAGGTGGATCATCAGTGTTAGAGCTAAAATTAGCATGTTTAAAGTGATTTTCATGCTTCCAGGGGCTCGGGAAGTTAATTAAATACCATTTGGAGGCATTTAATGTTCGAGCAAAAACGGCTGATTTTCGACAAAAGAGATAACACCCCCCCATTACGTCATGCTTCAGAAATGTGGAAAATGGTCCGTTTTCAAATGTTTTATTTTTGAACGTCAGTTCACATTTGTAGGTGGATCATCAGTGTTAGAGCTAAAATTAGCATGTTTAAAGTGATTTTCATGCTTCCAGGGGCCCAAAACACAAGAATTATGGAATGGTTAAAAGTGCATGAAAATGGCCAATTTACTCACTCTGAGTTCTCAAAAAGGGTTTCTTCACCCCGGGAAGTTAATTAAATACCATTTGGAGGCATTTAATGTTCGAGCAAAAACGGCTGATTTTCGACAAAAGAGATAAAACCCCCCCATTACGTCATGCTTCAGAAATGTGGAAAATGGTCCGTTTTCAAATGTTTTATTTTTGAACGTCAGTTCACATTTGTAGGTGGATCATCAGTGTTAGAGCTAAAATTAGCATGTTTAAAGTGATTTTCATGCTTCCAGGGGCTCGGGAAGTTAATTAAATACCATTTGGAGGCATTTAATGTTCGAGCAAAAACGGCTGATTTTCGACAAAAGAGATAACACCCCCCCATTACGTCATGCTTCAGAAATGTGGAAAATGGTCCGTTTTCAAATGTTTTATCTTTGAACGTCAGTTCACATTTGTAGGTGGATCATCAGTGTTAGAGCTAAAATTAGCATGTTTAAAGTGATTTTCATGCTTCCAGGGGCCCAAAACACAAGATTTATGGAATGGTTAAAAGTGCATGAAAATGGCCAATTTACTCACTCTGAGTTCTCAAAAAGGGTTTCTTCACCCCGGGAAGTTAATTAAATACCATTTGGAGGCATTTAATGTTCGAGCAAAAACGGCTGATTTTCGACAAAAGAGATAACACCCCCCCATTACGTCATGCTTCAGAAATGTGGAAAATGGTCCGTTTTCAAATGTTTTATTTTTGAACGTCAGTTCACATTTGTAGGTGGATCATCAGTGTTAGAGCTAAAATTAGCATGTTTAAAGTGATTTTCATGCTTCCAGGGGCCCAAAACACAAGATTTATGGAATGGTTAAAAGTGCATGAAAATGGCCAATTTACTCACTCTGAGTTCTCAAAAAGGGTTTCTTCACCCTGGGAAGTTAATTAAATACCATTTGGAGGCATTTAATGTTCGAGCAAAAACGGCTGATTTTTGACAAAAGAGATACCACCCCCCCATTACGTCATGCTTCAGAAATGTGGAAAATGGTCCGTTTTCAAATGTTTTATTTTTGAACGTCAGTTCACATTTGTAGGTGGATCATCAGTGTTAGAGCTAAAATTAGCATGTTTAAAGTGATTTTCATGCTTCCAGGGGCTCGGGAAGTTAATTAAATACCATTTGGAGGCATTTAATGTTCGAGCAAAAACGGCTGATTTTCGACAAAAGAGATAACACCCCCCCATTACGTCATGCTTCAGAAATGTGGAAAATGGTCCGTTTTCAAATGTTTTATTTTTGAACGTCAGTTCACATTTGTAGGTGGATCATCAGTGTTAGAGCTAAAATTAGCATGTTTAAAGTGATTTTCATGCTTCCAGGGGCTCGGGAAGTTAATTAAATACCATTTGGAGGCATTTAATGTTCGAGCAAAAACGGCTGATTTTCGACAAAAGAGATAACACCCCCCCATTACGTCATGCTTCAGAAATGTGGAAAATGGTCCGTTTTCAAATGTTTTATTTTTGAACGTCAGTTCACATTTGTAGGTGGATCATCAGTGTTAGAGCTAAAATTAGCGTGTTTAAAGTGATTTTCATGCTTCCAGGGGCCCAAAACACAAGAATTATGGAATGGTTAAAAGTGCATGAAAATGGCCAATTTACTCACTCTGAGTTCTCAAAAAGGGTTTCTTCACCCCGGGAAGTTAATTAAATACCATTTGGAGGCATTTAATGTTCGAGCAAAAACGGCTGATTTTCGACAAAAGAGATAACACCCCCCCATTACGTCATGCTTCAGAAATGTGGAAAATGGTCCATTTTCAAATGTTTTATTTTTGAACGTCAGTTCACATTTGTAGGTGGATCATCAGTGTTAGAGCTAAAATTAGCATGTTTAAAGTGATTTTCATGCTTCCAGGGGCTCGGGAAGTTAATTAAATACCATTTGGAGGCATTTAATGTTCGAGCAAAAACGGCTGATTTTCGACAAAAGAGATAACACCCCCCCATTACGTCATGCTTCAGAAATGTGGAAAATGGTCCGTTTTCAAATGTTTTATCTTTGAACGTCAGTTCACATTTGTAGGTGGATCATCAGTGTTAGAGCTAAAATTAGCATGTTTAAAGTGATTTTCATGCTTCCAGGGGCTCGGGAAGTGAAATAAATACCATTTGGAGGCATTTAATGTTCGAGCAAAAACGGCTGATTTTCGACAAAAGAGATAACACCCCCCCATTACGTCATGCTTCAGAAATGTGGAAAATGGTCCGTTTTCAAATGTTTTATTTTTGAACGTCAGTTCACATTTGTAGGTGGATCATCAGTGTTAGAGCTAAAATTAGCATGTTTAAAGTGATTTTCATGCTTCCAGGGGCCCAAAACACAAGATTTATGGAATGGTTAAAAGTGCATGAAAATGGCCAATTTACTCACTCTGAGTTCTCAAAAAGGGTTTCTTCACCCCGGGAAGTTAATTAAATACCATTTGGAGGCATTTAATGTTCGAGCAAAAACGGCTGATTTTCGACAAAAGAGATAACACCCCCCCATTACGTCATGCTTCAGAAATGTGGAAAATGGTCCGTTTTCAAATGTTTTATTTTTGAACGTCAGTTCACATTTGTAGGTGGATCATCAGTGTTAGAGCTAAAATTAGCATGTTTAAAGTGATTTTCATGCTTCCAGGGGCCCAAAACACAAGATTTATGGAATGGTTAAAAGTGCATGAAAATGGCCAATTTACTCACTCTGAGTTCTCAAAAAGGGTTTCTTCACCCTGGGAAGTTCATTAAATACCATTTGGAGGCATTTAATGTTCGAGCAAAAACGGCTGATTTTCGACAAAAGAGATAACACCCCCCCATTACGTCATGCTTCAGAAATGTGGAAAATGGTCCGTTTTCAAATGTTTTATTTTTGAACGTCAGTTCACATTTGTAGGTGGATCATCAGTGTTAGAGCTAAAATTAGCATGTTTAAAGTGATTTTCATGCTTCCAGGGGCTCGGGAAGTTAATTAAATACCATTTGGAGGCATTTAATGTTCGAGCAAAAACGGCTGATTTTCGACAAAAGAGATAACACCCCCCCATTACGTCATGCTTCAGAAATGTGGAAAATGGTCCGTTTTCAAATGTTTTATTTTTGAACGTCAGTTCACATTTGTAGGTGGATCATCAGTGTTAGAGCTAAAATGAGCATGTTTAAAGTGATTTTCATGCTTCCAGGGGCTCGGGAAGTTAATTAAATACCATTTGGAGGCATTTAATGTTCGAGCAAAAACGGCTGATTTTCGACAAAAGAGATAACACCCCCCCATTACGTTATGCTTCAGAAATGTGGAAAATGGTCCGTTTTCAAATGTTTTATTTTTGAACGTCAGTTCACATTTGTAGGTGGATCATCAGTGTTAGAGCTAAAATTAGCATGTTTAAAGTGATTTTCATGCTTCCAGGGGCCCAAAACACAAGATTTATGGAATGGTTAAAAGTGCATGAAAATGGCCAATTTACTCACTCTGAGTTCTCAAAAAGGGTTTCTTCACCCCGGGAAGTTAATTAAATACCATTTGGAGGCATTTAATGTTCGAGCAAAAATGGCTGATTTTCGACAAAAGAGATAAAACCCCCCCATTACGTCATGCTTCAGAAATGTGGAAAATGGTCCGTTTTCAAATGTTTTATTTTTGAACGTCAGTTCACATTTGTAGGTGGATCATCAGTGTTAGAGCTAAAATTAGCATGTTTAAAGTGATTTTCATGCTTCCAGGGGCCCAAAACACAAGAATTATGGAATGGTAAAAAGTGCATGAAAATGGCCAATTTACTCACTCTGAGTTCTCAAAAAGGGTTTCTTCACCCCGGGAAGTTAATTAAATACCATTTGGAGGCATTTAATGTTCGAGCAAAAACGGCTGATTTTCGACAAAAGAGATAACACCCCCCCATTACGTCATGCTTCAGAAATGTGGAAAATGGTCCATTTTCAAATGTTTTATTTTTGAACGTCAGTTCACATTTGTAGGTGGATCATCAGTGTTAGAGCTAAAATTAGCATGTTTAAAGTGATTTTCATGCTTCCAGGGGCTCGGGAAGTTAATTGAATACCATTTGGAGGCATTTAATGTTCGAGCAAAAACGGCTGATTTTCGACAAAAGAGATAACACCCCCCCATTACGTCATGCTTCAGAAATGTGGAAAATGGTCCGTTTTCAAATGTTTTATCTTTGAACGTCAGTTCACATTTGTAGGTGGATCATCAGTGTTAGAGCTAAAATTAGCATGTTTAAAGTGATTTTCATGCTTCCAGGGGCTCGGGAAGTGAAATAAATACCATTTGGAGGCATTTAATGTTCGAGCAAAAACGGCTGATTTTCGACAAAAGAGATAACACCCCCCCATTACGTCATGCTTCAGAAATGTGGAAAACGCTCCGTTTTCAAATGTTTTATTTTTGAACGTCAGTTCACATTTGTAGGTGGATCATCAGTGTTAGAGCTAAAATTAGCATGTTTAAAGTGATTTTCATGCTTCCAGGGGCTCGGGAAGTTAATTAAATACCATTTGGAGGCATTTAATGTTCGAGCAAAAATGGCTGATTTTCGACAAAAGAGATAACACCCCCCCATTACGTCATGCTTCAGAAATGTGGAAAATGGTCCGTTTTCAAATGTTTTATTTTTGAACGTCAGTTCACATTTGTAGGTGGATCATCAGTGTTAGAGCTAAAATTAGCATGTTTAAAGTGATTTTCATGCTTCCAGGGGCCCAAAACACAAGATTTTTGGAATGGTTAAAAGTGCATGAAAATGGCCAATTTACTCACTCTGAGTTCTCAAAAAGGGTTTCTTCACCCCGGGAAGTTAATTAAATACCATTTGGAGGCATTTAATGTTCGAGCAAAAACGGCTGATTTTCGACAAACGAGATAACACCCCCCCATTACGTCATGCTTCAGAAATGTGGAAAATGGTCCGTTTTCAAATGTTTTATTTTTGAACGTCAGTTCACATTTGTAGGTGGATCATCAGTGTTAGAGCTAAAATTTGCATGTTTAAAGTGATTTTCATGCTTCCAGGGGCTCGGGAAGTTAATTAAATACCATTTGGAGGCATTTAATGTTCGAGCAAAAACGGCTGATTTTCGACAAAAGAGATAACACCCCCCCATTACGTCATGCTTCAGAAATGTGGAAAATGGTCCGTTTTCAAATGTTTTATTTTTGAACGTCAGTTCACATTTGTAGGTGGATCATCAGTGTTAGAGCTAAAATTAGCATGTTTAAAGTGATTTTCATGCTTCCAGGGGCTCGGGAAGGGAAATAAATACCATTTGGAGGCATTTAATGTTCGAGCAAAAACGGCTGATTTTCGACAAAAGAGATAACACCCCCCCATTACGTCATGCTTCAGAAATGTGGAAAATGGTCCGTTTTCAAATGTTTTATTTTTGAACGTCAGTTCACATTTGTAGGTGGATCATCAGTGTTAGAGCTAAAATTAGCATGTTTAAAGTGATTTTCATGCTTCCAGGGGCTCGGGAAGTTAATTAAATACCATTTGGAGGCATTTAATGTTCGAGCAAAAACGGCTGATTTTCGACAAAAGAGATAACACCCCCCCATTACGTCATGCTTCAGAAATGTGGAAAATGGTCCGTTTTCAAATGTTTTATTTTTGAACGTCAGTTCACATTTGTAGGTGGATCATCAGTGTTAGAGCTAAAATTAGCATGTTTAAAGTGATTTTCATGCTTCCAGGGGCCCAAAACACAAGATTTATGGAATGGTTAAAAGTGCATGAAAATGGCCAATTTACTCACTCTGAGTTCTCAAAAAGGGTTTCTTCACCCCGGGAAGTTAATTAAATACCATTTGGAGGCATTTAATGTTCGAGCAAAAACGGCTGATTTTCGACAAAAGAGATAACACCCCCCCATTACGTCATGCTTCAGAAATGTGGAAAATGGTCCGTTTTCAAATGTTTTATTTTTGAACGTCAGTTCACATTTGTAGGTGGATCATCAGTGTTAGAGCTAAAATTAGCATGTTTAAAGTGATTTTCATGCTTCCAGGGGCCCAAAACACAAGATTTATGGAATGGTTAATAGTGCATGAAAATGGCCAATTTACTCACTCTGAGTTCTCAAAAAGGGTTTCTTCACCCTGGGAAGTTAATTAAATACCATTTGGAGGCATTTAATGTTCGAGCAAAAACGGCTGATTTTCGACAAAAGAGATAACACCCCCCCATTACGTCATGCTTCAGAAATGTGGAAAATGGTCCGTTTTCAAATGTTTTATTTTTGAACGTCAGTTCACATTTGTAGGTGGATCATCAGTGTTAGAGCTAAAATTAGCATGTTTAAAGTGATTTTCATGGTTCCAGGGGCTCGGGAAGTTAATTAAATACCATTTGGAGGCATTTAATGTTCGAGCAAAAACGGCTGATTTTCGACAAAAGAGATAACACCCCCCCATTACGTCATGCTTCAGAAATGTGGAAAATGGTCCGTTTTCAAATGTTTTATTTTTGAACGTCAGTTCACATTTGTAGGTGGATCATCAGTGTTAGAGCTAAAATTAGCATGTTTAAAGTGATTTTCATGCTTCCAGGGGCTCGGGAAGTTAATTAAATACCATTTGGAGGCATTTAATGTTCGAGCAAAAACGGCTGATTTTCGACAAAAGAGATAACACCCCCCCATTACGTCATGCTTCAGAAATGTGGAAAATGGTCCGTTTTCAAATGTTTTATTTTTGAACGTCAGTTCACATTTGTAGGTGGATCATCAGTGTTAGAGCTAAAATTAGCATGTTTAAAGTGATTTTCATGCTTCCAGGGGCCCAAAACACAAGATTTATGGAATGGTTAAAAGTGCATGAAAATGGCCAATTTACTCACTCTGAGCTCTCAAAAAGGGTTTCTTCACCCCGGGAAGTTAATTAAATACCATTTGGAGGCATTTAATGTTCGAGCAAAAACGGCTGACTTTCGACAAAAGAGATAACACCCCCCCATTACGTCATGCTTCAGAAATGTGGAAAATGGTCCGTTTTCAAATGTTTTATTTTTGAACGTCAGTTCACATTTGTAGGTGGATCATCAGTGTTAGAGCTAAAATTAGCATGTTTAAAGTGATTTTCATGCTTCCAGGGGCCCAAAACACAAGAATTATGGAATGGTTAAAAGTGCATGAAAATGGCCAATTTACTCACTCTGAGTTCTCAAAAAGGGTTTCTTCACCCCGGGAAGTTAATTAAATACCATTTGGAGGCATTTAATGTTCGAGCAAAAACGGCTGATTTTCGACAAAAGAGATAACACCACCCCATTACGTCATGCTTCAGAAATGTGGAAAATGGTCCGTTTTCAGATGTTTTATTTTTGAACGTCAGTTCACATTTGTAGGTGGATCATCAGTGTTAGAGCTAAAATTAGCATGTTTAAAGTGATTTTCATGCTTCCAGGGGCTCGGGAAGTTAATTAAATACCATTTGGAGGCATTTAATGTTCGAACAAAAACGGCTGATTTTCGACAAAAGAGATAACACCCCCCCATTACGTCATGCTTCAGAAATGTGGAAAATGGTCCGTTTTCAAATGTTTTATCTTTGAACGTCAGTTCACATTTGTAGGTGGATCATCAGTGTTAGAGCTAAAATTAGCATGTTTAAAGTGATTTTCATGCTTCCAGGGGCTCGGGAAGTGAAATAAATACCATTTGGAGGCATTTAATGTTCGAGCAAAAACGGCTGATTTTCGACAAAAGAGATAACACCCCCCCATTACGTCATGCTTCGGAAATGTGGAAAATGGTCCGTTTTCAAATGTTTTATTTTTGAACGTCAGTTCACATTTGTAGGTGGATCATCAGTGTTAGAGCTAAAATTAGCATGTTTAAAGTGATTTTCATGCTTCCAGGGGCCCAAAACACAAGATTTATGGAATGGTTAAAAGTGCATGAAAATGGCCAATTTACTCACTCTGAGTTCTCAAAAAGGGTTTCTTCACCCCGGGAAGTTAATTAAATACCATTTGGAGGCATTTATTGTTCGAGCAAAAACGGCTGATTTTCGACAAAAGAGATAACACCCCCCCATTACGTCATGCTTCAGAAATGTGGAAAATGGTCCGTTTTCAAATGTTTTATTTTTGAACGTCAGTTCACATTTGTAGGTGGATCATCAGTGTTAGAGCTAAAATTAGCATGTTTAAAGTGATTTTCAAGCTTCCAGGGGCCCAAAACACAAGATTTATGGAATGGTTAAAAGTGCATGAAAATGGCCAATTTACTCACTCTGAGTTCTCAAAAAGGGTTTCTTCACCCTGGGAAGTTAATTAAATACCATTTGGAGGCATTTAATGTTCGAGCAACAACGGCTGATTTTTGACAAAAGAGATAACACCCCCCCATTACGTCATGCTTCAGAAATGTGGAAAATGGTCCGTTTTCAAATGTTTTATTTTTGAACGTCAGTTCACATTTGTAGGTGGATCATCAGTGTTAGAGCTAAAATTAGCATGTTTAAAGTGATTTTCATGCTTCCAGGGGCTCGGGAAGTTAATTAAATACCATTTGGAGGCATTTAATGTTCGAGCAAAAACGGCTGATTTTCGACAAAAGAGATAACACCCCCCCATTACGTCATGCTTCAGAAATGTGGAAAATGGTCCGTTTTCAAATGTTTTATTTTTGAACGTCAGTTCACATTTGTAGGTGGATCATCAGTGTTAGAGCTAAAATTAGCATGTTTAAAGTGATTTTCATGATTCCAGGGGCCCAAAACACAAGAATTATGGAATGGTTAAAAGTGCATGAAAATGGCCAATTTACTCACTCTGAGTTCTCAAAAAGGGTTTCTTCACCCCGGGAAGTTAATTAAATACCATTTGGAGGCATTTAATGTTCGAGCAAAAACGGCTGATTTTCGACAAAAGAGATAACACCCCCCCATTACGTCATGCTTCAGAAATGTGGAAAATGGTCAGTTTTCAGATGTTTTATTTTTGAACGTCAGTTCACATTTGTAGGTGGATCATCAGTGTTAGAGCTAAAATTAGCATGTTTAAAGTGATTTTCATGCTTCCAGGGGCTCGGGAAGTTAATTAAATACCATTTGGAGGCATTTAATGTTCGAGCAAAAACGGCTGATTTTCGACAAAAGAGATAACACCCCCCCATTACGTCATGCTTCAGAAATGTGGAAAATGGTCCGTTTTCAAATGTTTTACTTTGAACGTCAGTTCACATTTGTAGGTGGATCATCAGTGTTAGAGCTAAAATTAGCATGTTTAAAGTGATTTTCATGCTTCCAGGGGCTCGGGAAGTGAAATAAATACCATTTGGAGGCATTTAATGTTCGAGCAAAAACGGCTGATTTTCGACAAAAGAGATAAAACCCCCCCATTACGTCATGCTTCAGAAATGTGGAAAATGGCCCGTTTTCAAATGTTTTATTTTTGAACGTCAGTTCACATTTGTAGGTGGATCATCAGTGTTAGAGCTAAAATTAGCATGTTTAAAGTGATTTTCATGCTTCCAGGGGCCCAAAACACAAGATTTATGGAATGGTTAAAAGTGCATGAAAATGGCCAATTTACTCACTCTGAGTTCTCAAAAAGGGTTTCTTCACCCCGGGAAGTTAATTAAATACCATTTGGAGGCATTTAATGTTCGAGCAAAAACGGCTGATTTTCGACAAAAGAGATAACACCCCCCCATTACGTCATGCTTCAGAAATGTGGAAAATGGTCCGTTTTCAAATGTTTTATTTTTGAAGGTCAGTTCACATTTGTAGGTGGATCATCAGTGTTAGAGCTAAAATTAGCATGTTTAAAGTGATTTTCATGCTTCCAGGGGCCCAAAACACAAGATTTATGGAATGGTTAAAAGTGCATGAAAATGGCCAATTTACTCACTCTGAGTTCTCAAAAAGGGTTTCTTCACCCTGGGAAGTTAATTAAATACCATTTGGAGGCATTTAATGTTCGAGCAAAAACGGCTGATTTTTGACAAAAGAGATACCACCCCCCCATTACGTCATGCTTCAGAAATGTGGAAAATGGTCCGTTTTCAAATGTTTTATTTTTGAACGTCAGTTCACATTTGTAGGTGGATCATCAGTGTTAGAGCTAAAATTAGCATGTTTAAAGTGATTTTCATGCTTCCAGGGGCTCGGGAAGTTAATTAAATACCATTTGGAGGCATTTAATGTTCGAGCAAAAACGGCTGATTTTCGACAAAAGAGATAACACCCCCCCATTACGTCATGCTTCAGAAATGTGGAAAATGGTCCGTTTTCAAATGTTTTATTTTTGAACGTCAGTTCACATTTGTAGGTGGATCATCAGTGTTAGAGCTAAAATTAGCATGTTTAAAGTGATTTTCATGCTTCCAGGGGCTCGGGAAGTTAATTAAATACCATTTGGAGGCATTTAATGTTTGAGCAAAAACGGCTGATTTTCGACAAAAGAGATAACACCCCCCCATTACGTCATGCTTCAGAAATGTGGAAAATGGTCCGTTTTCAAATGTTTTATTTTTGAACGTCAGTTCACATTTGTAGGTGGATCATCAGTGTTAGAGCTAAAATTAGCATGTTTAAAGTGATTTTCATGCTTCCAGGGGCTCGGGAAGTTAATTAAATACCATTTGGAGGCATTTAATGTTCGAGCAAAAACGGCTGATTTTCGACAAAAGAGATAACACCCCCCCATTACGTCATGCTTCAGAAATGTGGAAAATGGTCCGTTTTCAAATGTTTTATTTTTGAACGTCAGTTCACATTTGTAGGTGGATCATCAGTGTTAGAGCTAAAATTAGCATGTTTAAAGTGATTTTCATGCTTCCAGGGGCCCAAAACACAAGATTTATGGAATGGTTAAAAGTGCATGAAAATGGCCAATTTACTCACTCTGAGTTCTCAAAAAGGGTTTCTTCACCCCGGGAAGTTAATTAAATACCATTTGGAGGCATTTATTGTTCGAGCAAAAATGGCTGATTTTCGACAAAAGAGATAAAACCCCCCCATTACGTCATGCTTCAGAAATGTGGAAAATGGTCCGTTTTCAAATGTTTTATTTTTGAACGTCAGTTCACATTTGTAGGTGGATCATCAGTGTTAGAGCTAAAATTAGCGTGTTTAAAGTGATTTTCATGCTTCCAGGGGCCCAAAACACAAGAATTATGGAATGGTTAAAAGTGCATGAAAATGGCCAATTTACTCACTCTGAGTTCTCAAAAAGGGTTTCTTCACCCCGGGAAGTTAATTAAATACCATTTGGAGGCATTTAATGTTCGAGCAAAAACGGCTGATTTTCGACAAAAGAGATAACACCCCCCCATTACGTCATGCTTCAGAAATGTGGAAAATGGTCCATTTTCAAATGTTTTATTTTTGAACGTCAGTTCACATTTGTAGGTGGATCATCAGTGTTAGAGCTAAAATTAGCATGTTTAAAGTGATTTTCATGCTTCCAGGGGCTCGGGAAGTTAATTAAATACCATTTGGAGGCATTTAATGTTCGAACAAAAACGGCTGATTTTCGACAAAAGAGATAACACCCCCCCATTACGTCATGCTTCAGAAATGTGGAAAATGGTCCGTTTTCAAATGTTTTATCTTTGAACGTCAGTTCACATTTGTAGGTGGATCATCAGTGTTAGAGCTAAAATTAGCATGTTTAAAGTGATTTTCATGCTTCCAGGGGCTCGGGAAGTGAAATAAATACCATTTGGAGGCATTTAATGTTCGAGCAAAAACGGCTGATTTTCGACAAAAGAGATAACACCCCCCCATTACGTCATGCTTCGGAAATGTGGAAAATGGTCCGTTTTCAAATGTTTTATTTTTGAACGTCAGTTCACATTTGTAGGTGGATCATCAGTGTTAGAGCTAAAATTAGCATGTTTAAAGTGATTTTCATGCTTCCAGGGGCCCAAAACACAAGATTTATGGAATGGTTAAAAGTGCATGAAAATGGCCAATTTACTCACTCTGAGTTCTCAAAAAGGGTTTCTTCACCCCGGGAAGTTAATTAAATACCATTTGGAGGCATTTATTGTTCGAGCAAAAACGGCTGATTTTCGACAAAAGAGATAACACCCCCCCATTACGTCATGCTTCAGAAATGTGGAAAATGGTCCGTTTTCAAATGTTTTATTTTTGAACGTCAGTTCACATTTGTAGGTGGATCATCAGTGTTAGAGCTAAAATTAGCATGTTTAAAGTGATTTTCAAGCTTCCAGGGGCCCAAAACACAAGATTTATGGAATGGTTAAAAGTGCATGAAAATGGCCAATTTACTCACTCTGAGTTCTCAAAAAGGGTTTCTTCACCCTGGGAAGTTAATTAAATACCATTTGGAGGCATTTAATGTTCGAGCAACAACGGCTGATTTTTGACAAAAGAGATAACACCCCCCCATTACGTCATGCTTCAGAAATGTGGAAAATGGTCCGTTTTCAAATGTTTTATTTTTGAACGTCAGTTCACATTTGTAGGTGGATCATCAGTGTTAGAGCTAAAATTAGCATGTTTAAAGTGATTTTCATGCTTCCAGGGGCTCGGGAAGTTAATTAAATACCATTTGGAGGCATTTAATGTTCGAGCGAAAACGGCTGATTTTCGACAAAAGAGATAACACCCCCCCATTACGTCATGCTTCAGAAATGTGGAAAATGGTCCGTTTTCAAATGTTTTATTTTTGAACGTCAGTTCACATTTGTAGGTGGATCATCAGTGTTAGAGCTAAAATTAGCATGTTTAAAGTGATTTTCATGATTCCAGGGGCCCAAAACACAAGAATTATGGAATGGTTAAAAGTGCATGAAAATGGCCAATTTACTCACTCTGAGTTCTCAAAAAGGGTTTCTTCACCCCGGGAAGTAAATTAAATACCATTTGGAGGCATTTAATGTTCGAGCAAAAACGGCTGATTTTCGACAAAAGAGATAACACCCCCCCATTACGTCATGCTTCAGAAATGTGGAAAATGGTCAGTTTTCAGATGTTTTATTTTTGAACGTCAGTTCACATTTGTAGGTGGATCATCAGTGTTAGAGCTAAAATTAGCATGTTTAAAGTGATTTTCATGCTTCCAGGGGCTCGGGAAGTTAATTAAATACCATTTGGAGGCATTTAATGTTCGAGCAAAAACGGCTGATTTTCGACAAAAGAGATAACACCCCCCCATTACGTCATGCTTCAGAAATGTGGAAAATGGTCCGTTTTCAAATGTTTTATCTTTGAACGTCAGTTCACATTTGTAGGTGGATCATCAGTGTTAGAGCTAAAATTAGCATGTTTAAAGTGATTTTCATGCTTCCAGGGGCTCGGGAAGTGAAATAAATACCATTTGGAGGCATTTAATGTTCGAGCAAAAACGGCTGATTTTCGACAAAAGAGATAAAACCCCCCCATTACGTCATGCTTCAGAAATGTGGAAAATGGCCCGTTTTCAAATGTTTTATTTTTGAACGTCAGTTCACATTTGTAGGTGGATCATCAGTGTTAGAGCTAAAATTAGCATGTTTAAAGTGATTTTCATGCTTCCAGGGGCCCAAAACACAAGATTTATGGAATGGTTAAAAGTGCATGAAAATGGCCAATTTACTCACTCTGAGTTCTCAAAAAGGGTTTCTTCACCCCGGGAAGTTAATTAAATACCATTTGGAGGCATTTAATGTTCGAGCAAAAACGGCTGATTTTCGACAAAAGAGATAACACCCCCCCATTACGTCATGCTTCAGAAATGTGGAAAATGGTCCGTTTTCAAATGTTTTATTTTTGAACGTCAGTTCACATTTGTAGGTGGATCATCAGTGTTAGAGCTAAAATTAGCATGTTTAAAGTGATTTTCATGCTTCCAGGGGCCCAAAACACAAGATTTATGGAATGGTTAAAAGTGCATGAAAATGGCCAATTTACTCACTCTGAGTTCTCAAAAAGGGTTTCTTCACCCTGGGAAGTTAATTAAATACCATTTGGAGGCATTTAATGTTCGAGCAAAAACGGCTGATTTTTGACAAAAGAGATACCACCCCCCCATTACGTCATGCTTCAGAAATGTGGAAAATGGTCCGTTTTCAAATGTTTTATTTTTGAACGTCAGTTCACATTTGTAGGTGGATCATCAGTGTTAGAGCTAAAATTAGCATGTTTAAAGTGATTTTCATGCTTCCAGGGGCTCGGGAAGTTAATTAAATACCATTTGGAGGCATTTAATGTTCGAGCAAAAACGGCTGATTTTCGACAAAAGAGATAACACCCCCCCATTACGTCATGCTTCAGAAATGTGGAAAATGGTCCGTTTTCAAATGTTTTATTTTTGAACGTCAGTTCACATTTGTAGGTGGATCATCAGTGTTAGAGCTAAAATTAGCATGTTTAAAGTGATTTTCATGCTTCCAGGGGCTCGGGAAGTTAATTAAATACCATTTGGAGGCATTTAATGTTCGAGCAAAAACGGCTGATTTTCGACAAAAGAGATAACACCCCCCCATTACGTCATGCTTCAGAAATGTGGAAAATGGTCCGTTTTCAAATGTTTTATTTTTGAACGTCAGTTCACATTTGTAGGTGGATCATCAGTGTTAGAGCTAAAATTAGCGTGTTTAAAGTGATTTTCATGCTTCCAGGGGCCCAAAACACAAGAATTATGGAATGGTTAAAAGTGCATGAAAATGGCCAATTTACTCACTCTGAGTTCTCAAAAAGGGTTTCTTCACCCCGGGAAGTTAATTAAATACCATTTGGAGGCATTTAATGTTCGAGCAAAAACGGCTGATTTTCGACAAAAGAGATAACACCCCCCCATTACGTCATGCTTCAGAAATGTGGAAAATGGTCCATTTTCAAATGTTTTATTTTTGAACGTCAGTTCACATTTGTAGGTGGATCATCAGTGTTAGAGCTAAAATTAGCATGTTTAAAGTGATTTTCATGCTTCCAGGGGCTCGGGAAGTTAATTAAATACCATTTGGAGGCATTTAATGTTCGAGCAAAAACGGCTGATTTTCGACAAAAGAGATAACACCCCCCCATTACGTCATGCTTCAGAAATGTGGAAAATGGTCCGTTTTCAAATGTTTTATCTTTGAACGTCAGTTCACATTTGTAGGTGGATCATCAGTGTTAGAGCTAAAATTAGCATGTTTAAAGTGATTTTCATGCTTCCAGGGGCTCGGGAAGTGAAATAAATACCATTTGGAGGCATTTAATGTTCGAGCAAAAACGGCTGATTTTCGACAAAAGAGATAACACCCCCCCATTACGTCATGCTTCAGAAATGTGGAAAATGGTCCGTTTTCAAATGTTTTATTTTTGAACGTCAGTTCACATTTGTAGGTGGATCATCAGTGTTAGAGCTAAAATTAGCATGTTTAAAGTGATTTTCATGCTTCCAGGGGCCCAAAACACAAGATTTATGGAATGGTTAAAAGTGCATGAAAATGGCCAATTTACTCACTCTGAGTTCTCAAAAAGGGTTTCTTCACCCCGGGAAGTTAATTAAATACCATTTGGAGGCATTTAATGTTCGAGCAAAAACGGCTGATTTTCGACAAAAGAGATAACACCCCCCCATTACGTCATGCTTCAGAAATGTGGAAAATGGTCCGTTTTCAAATGTTTTATTTTTGAACGTCAGTTCACATTTGTAGGTGGATCATCAGTGTTAGAGCTAAAATTAGCATGTTTAAAGTGATTTTCATGCTTCCAGGGGCCCAAAACACAAGATTTATGGAATGGTTAAAAGTGCATGAAAATGGCCAATTTACTCACTCTGAGTTCTCAAAAAGGGTTTCTTCACCCTGGGAAGTTCATTAAATACCATTTGGAGGCATTTAATGTTCGAGCAAAAACGGCTGATTTTCGACAAAAGAGATAACACCCCCCCATTACGTCATGCTTCAGAAATGTGGAAAATGGTCCGTTTTCAAATGTTTTATTTTTGAACGTCAGTTCACATTTGTAGGTGGATCATCAGTGTTAGAGCTAAAATTAGCATGTTTAAAGTGATTTTCATGCTTCCAGGGGCTCGGGAAGTTAATTAAATACCATTTGGAGGCATTTAATGTTCGAGCAAAAACGGCTGATTTTCGACAAAAGAGATAACACCCCCCCATTACGTCATGCTTCAGAAATGTGGAAAATGGTCCGTTTTCAAATGTTTTATTTTTGAACGTCAGTTCACATTTGTAGGTGGATCATCAGTGTTAGAGCTAAAATGAGCATGTTTAAAGTGATTTTCATGCTTCCAGGGGCTCGGGAAGTTAATTAAATACCATTTGGAGGCATTTAATGTTCGAGCAAAAACGGCTGATTTTCGACAAAAGAGATAACACCCCCCCATTACGTTATGCTTCAGAAATGTGGAAAATGGTCCGTTTTCAAATGTTTTATTTTTGAACGTCAGTTCACATTTGTAGGTGGATCATCAGTGTTAGAGCTAAAATTAGCATGTTTAAAGTGATTTTCATGCTTCCAGGGGCCCAAAACACAAGATTTATGGAATGGTTAAAAGTGCATGAAAATGGCCAATTTACTCACTCTGAGTTCTCAAAAAGGGTTTCTTCACCCCGGGAAGTTAATTAAATACCATTTGGAGGCATTTAATGTTCGAGCAAAAATGGCTGATTTTCGACAAAAGAGATAAAACCCCCCCATTACGTCATGCTTCAGAAATGTGGAAAATGGTCCGTTTTCAAATGTTTTATTTTTGAACGTCAGTTCACATTTGTAGGTGGATCATCAGTGTTAGAGCTAAAATTAGCATGTTTAAAGTGATTTTCATGCTTCCAGGGGCCCAAAACACAAGAATTATGGAATGGTAAAAAGTGCATGAAAATGGCCAATTTACTCACTCTGAGTTCTCAAAAAGGGTTTCTTCACCCCGGGAAGTTAATTAAATACCATTTGGAGGCATTTAATGTTCGAGCAAAAACGGCTGATTTTCGACAAAAGAGATAACACCCCCCCATTACGTCATGCTTCAGAAATGTGGAAAATGGTCCATTTTCAAATGTTTTATTTTTGAACGTCAGTTCACATTTGTAGGTGGATCATCAGTGTTAGAGCTAAAATTAGCATGTTTAAAGTGATTTTCATGCTTCCAGGGGCTCGGGAAGTTAATTAAATACCATTTGGAGGCATTTAATGTTCGAGCAAAAACGGCTGATTTTCGACAAAAGAGATAACACCCCCCCATTACGTCATGCTTCAGAAATGTGGAAAATGGTCCGTTTTCAAATGTTTTATCTTTGAACGTCAGTTCACATTTGTAGGTGGATCATCAGTGTTAGAGCTAAAATTAGCATGTTTAAAGTGATTTTCATGCTTCCAGGGGCTCGGGAAGTGAAATAAATACCATTTGGAGGCATTTAATGTTCGAGCAAAAACGGCTGATTTTCGACAAAAGAGATAACACCCCCCCATTACGTCATGCTTCAGAAATGTGGAAAATGGTCCGTTTTCAAATGTTTTATTTTTGAACGTCAGTTCACATTTGTAGGTGGATCATCAGTGTTAGAGCTAAAATTAGCATGTTTAAAGTGATTTTCATGCTTCCAGGGGCCCAAAACACAAGATTTATGGAATGGTTAAAAGTGCATGAAAATGGCCAATTTACTCACTCTGAGTTCTCAAAAAGGGTTTCTTCACCCCGGGAAGTTAATTAAATACCATTTGGAGGCATTTAATGTTCGAGCAAAAATGGCTGATTTTCGACAAAAGAGATAAAACCCCCCCATTACGTCATGCTTCAGAAATGTGGAAAATGGTCCGTTTTCAAATGTTTTATTTTTGAACGTCAGTTCACATTTGTAGGTGGATCATCAGTGTTAGAGCTAAAATTAGCATGTTTAAAGTGATTTTCATGCTTCCAGGGGCTCGGGAAGTTAATTAAATACCATTTGGAGGCATTTAATGTTCGAGCAAAAACGGCTGATTTTCGACAAAAGAGATAACACCCCCCCATTACGTCATGCTTCAGAAATGTGGAAAATGGTCCGTTTTCAAATGTTTTATTTTTGAACGTCAGTTCACATTTGTAGGTGGATCATCAGTGTTAGAGCTAAAATTAGCATGTTTAAAGTGATTTTCATGCTTCCAGGGGCTCGGGAAGTTAATTAAATACCATTTGGAGGCATTTAATGTTCGAGCAAAAACGGCTGATTTTCGACAAAAGAGATAACACCCCCCCATTACGTCATGCTTCAGAAATGTGGAAAATGGTCCGTTTTCAAATGTTTTATTTTTGAACGTCAGTTCACATTTGTAGGTGGATCATCAGTGTTAGAGCTAAAATTAGCATGTTTAAAGTGATTTTCATGCTTCCAGGGGCCCAAAACACAAGAATTATGGAATGGTTAAAAGTGCATGAAAATGGCCAATTTACTCACTCTGAGTTCTCAAAAAGGGTTTCTTCACCCCGGGAAGTTAATTAAATACCATTTGGAGGCATTTAATGTTCGAGCAAAAACGGCTGATTTTCGACAAAAGAGATAAAACCCCCCCATTACGTCATGCTTCAGAAATGTGGAAAATGGTCCGTTTTCAAATGTTTTATTTTTGAACGTCAGTTCACATTTGTAGGTGGATCATCAGTGTTAGAGCTAAAATTAGCATGTTTAAAGTGATTTTCATGCTTCCAGGGGCTCGGGAAGTTAATTAAATACCATTTGGAGGCATTTAATGTTCGAGCAAAAACGGCTGATTTTCGACAAAAGAGATAACACCCCCCCATTACGTCATGCTTCAGAAATGTGGAAAATGGTCCGTTTTCAAATGTTTTATCTTTGAACGTCAGTTCACATTTGTAGGTGGATCATCAGTGTTAGAGCTAAAATTAGCATGTTTAAAGTGATTTTCATGCTTCCAGGGGCTCGGGAAGTGAAATAAATACCATTTGGAGGCATTTAATGTTCGAGCAAAAACGGCTGATTTTCGACAAAAGAGATAACACCCCCCCATTACGTCATGCTTCAGAAATGTGGAAAATGGTCCGTTTTCAAATGTTTTATTTTTGAACGTCAGTTCACATTTGTAGGTGGATCATCAGTGTTAGAGCTAAAATTAGCATGTTTAAAGTGATTTTCATGCTTCCAGGGGCCCAAAACACAAGATTTATGGAATGGTTAAAAGTGCATGAAAATGGCCAATTTACTCACTCTGAGTTCTCAAAAAGGGTTTCTTCACCCCGGGAAGTTAATTAAATACCATTTGGAGGCATTTAATGTTCGAGCAAAAACGGCTGATTTTCGACAAAAGAGATAACACCCCCCCATTACGTCATGCTTCAGAAATGTGGAAAATGGTCCGTTTTCAAATGTTTTATTTTTGAACGTCAGTTCACATTTGTAGGTGGATCATCAGTGTTAGAGCTAAAATTAGCATGTTTAAAGTGATTTTCATGCTTCCAGGGGCCCAAAACACAAGATTTATGGAATGGTTAAAAGTGCATGAAAATGGCCAATTTACTCACTCTGAGTTCTCAAAAAGGGTTTCTTCACCCTGGGAAGTTAATTAAATACCATTTGGAGGCATTTAATGTTCGAGCAAAAACGGCTGATTTTTGACAAAAGAGATAACACCCCCCCATTACGTCATGCTTCAGAAATGTGGAAAATGGTCCGTTTTCAAATGTTTTATTTTTGAACGTCAGTTCACATTTGTAGGTGGATCATCAGTGTTAGAGCTAAAATTAGCATGTTTAAAGTGATTTTCATGCTTCCAGGGGCCCAAAACACAAGATTTATGGAATGGTTAAAAGTGCATGAAAATGGCCAATTTACTCACTCTGAGTTCTCAAAAAGGGTTTCTTCACCCCGGGAAGTTAATTAAATACCATTTGGAGGCATTTAATGTTCGAGCAAAAATGGCTGATTTTCGACAAAAGAGATAAAACCCCCCCATTACGTCATGCTTCAGAAATGTGGAAAATGGTCCGTTTTCAAATGTTTTATTTTTGAACGTCAGTTCACATTTGTAGGTGGATCATCAGTGTTAGAGCTAAAATTAGCATGTTTAAAGTGATTTTCATGCTTCCAGGGGCTCGGGAAGTTAATTAAATACCATTTGGAGGCATTTAATGTTCGAGCAAAAACGGCTGATTTTCGACAAAAGAGATAACACCCCCCCATTACGTCATGCTTCAGAAATGTGGAAAATGGTCCGTTTTCAAATGTTTTATTTTTGAACGTCAGTTCACATTTGTAGGTGGATCATCAGTGTTAGAGCTAAAATTAGCATGTTTAAAGTGATTTTCATGCTTCCAGGGGCTCGGGAAGTTAATTAAATACCATTTGGAGGCATTTAATGTTCGAGCAAAAACGGCTGATTTTCGACAAAAGAGATAACACCCCCCCATTACGTCATGCTTCAGAAATGTGGAAAATGGTCCGTTTTCAAATGTTTTATTTTTGAACGTCAGTTCACATTTGTAGGTGGATCATCAGTGTTAGAGCTAAAATTAGCATGTTTAAAGTGATTTTCATGCTTCCAGGGGCCCAAAACACAAGAATTATGGAATGGTTAAAAGTGCATGAAAATGGCCAATTTACTCACTCTGAGTTCTCAAAAAGGGTTTCTTCACCCCGGGAAGTTAATTAAATACCATTTGGAGGCATTTAATGTTCGAGCAAAAACGGCTGATTTTCGACAAAAGAGATAAAACCCCCCCATTACGTCATGCTTCAGAAATGTGGAAAATGGTCCGTTTTCAAATGTTTTATTTTTGAACGTCAGTTCACATTTGTAGGTGGATCATCAGTGTTAGAGCTAAAATTAGCATGTTTAAAGTGATTTTCATGCTTCCAGGGGCTCGGGAAGTTAATTAAATACCATTTGGAGGCATTTAATGTTCGAGCAAAAACGGCTGATTTTCGACAAAAGAGATAACACCCCCCCATTACGTCATGCTTCAGAAATGTGGAAAATGGTCCGTTTTCAAATGTTTTATCTTTGAACGTCAGTTCACATTTGTAGGTGGATCATCAGTGTTAGAGCTAAAATTAGCATGTTTAAAGTGATTTTCATGCTTCCAGGGGCCCAAAACACAAGATTTATGGAATGGTTAAAAGTGCATGAAAATGGCCAATTTACTCACTCTGAGTTCTCAAAAAGGGTTTCTTCACCCCGGGAAGTTAATTAAATACCATTTGGAGGCATTTAATGTTCGAGCAAAAACGGCTGATTTTCGACAAAAGAGATAACACCCCCCCATTACGTCATGCTTCAGAAATGTGGAAAATGGTCCGTTTTCAAATGTTTTATTTTTGAACGTCAGTTCACATTTGTAGGTGGATCATCAGTGTTAGAGCTAAAATTAGCATGTTTAAAGTGATTTTCATGCTTCCAGGGGCCCAAAACACAAGATTTATGGAATGGTTAAAAGTGCATGAAAATGGCCAATTTACTCACTCTGAGTTCTCAAAAAGGGTTTCTTCACCCTGGGAAGTTAATTAAATACCATTTGGAGGCATTTAATGTTCGAGCAAAAACGGCTGATTTTTGACAAAAGAGATACCACCCCCCCATTACGTCATGCTTCAGAAATGTGGAAAATGGTCCGTTTTCAAATGTTTTATTTTTGAACGTCAGTTCACATTTGTAGGTGGATCATCAGTGTTAGAGCTAAAATTAGCATGTTTAAAGTGATTTTCATGCTTCCAGGGGCTCGGGAAGTTAATTAAATACCATTTGGAGGCATTTAATGTTCGAGCAAAAACGGCTGATTTTCGACAAAAGAGATAACACCCCCCCATTACGTCATGCTTCAGAAATGTGGAAAATGGTCCGTTTTCAAATGTTTTATTTTTGAACGTCAGTTCACATTTGTAGGTGGATCATCAGTGTTAGAGCTAAAATTAGCATGTTTAAAGTGATTTTCATGCTTCCAGGGGCTCGGGAAGTTAATTAAATACCATTTGGAGGCATTTAATGTTCGAGCAAAAACGGCTGATTTTCGACAAAAGAGATAACACCCCCCCATTACGTCATGCTTCAGAAATGTGGAAAATGGTCCGTTTTCAAATGTTTTATTTTTGAACGTCAGTTCACATTTGTAGGTGGATCATCAGTGTTAGAGCTAAAATTAGCGTGTTTAAAGTGATTTTCATGCTTCCAGGGGCCCAAAACACAAGAATTATGGAATGGTTAAAAGTGCATGAAAATGGCCAATTTACTCACTCTGAGTTCTCAAAAAGGGTTTCTTCACCCCGGGAAGTTAATTAAATACCATTTGGAGGCATTTAATGTTCGAGCAAAAACGGCTGATTTTCGACAAAAGAGATAACACCCCCCCATTACGTCATGCTTCAGAAATGTGGAAAATGGTCCATTTTCAAATGTTTTATTTTTGAACGTCAGTTCACATTTGTAGGTGGATCATCAGTGTTAGAGCTAAAATTAGCATGTTTAAAGTGATTTTCATGCTTCCAGGGGCTCGGGAAGTTAATTAAATACCATTTGGAGGCATTTAATGTTCGAGCAAAAACGGCTGATTTTCGACAAAAGAGATAACACCCCCCCATTACGTCATGCTTCAGAAATGTGGAAAATGGTCCGTTTTCAAATGTTTTATCTTTGAACGTCAGTTCACATTTGTAGGTGGATCATCAGTGTTAGAGCTAAAATTAGCATGTTTAAAGTGATTTTCATGCTTCCAGGGGCTCGGGAAGTGAAATAAATACCATTTGGAGGCATTTAATGTTCGAGCAAAAACGGCTGATTTTCGACAAAAGAGATAACACCCCCCCATTACGTCATGCTTCAGAAATGTGGAAAATGGTCCGTTTTCAAATGTTTTATTTTTGAACGTCAGTTCACATTTGTAGGTGGATCATCAGTGTTAGAGCTAAAATTAGCATGTTTAAAGTGATTTTCATGCTTCCAGGGGCCCAAAACACAAGATTTATGGAATGGTTAAAAGTGCATGAAAATGGCCAATTTACTCACTCTGAGTTCTCAAAAAGGGTTTCTTCACCCCGGGAAGTTAATTAAATACCATTTGGAGGCATTTAATGTTCGAGCAAAAACGGCTGATTTTCGACAAAAGAGATAACACCCCCCCATTACGTCATGCTTCAGAAATGTGGAAAATGGTCCGTTTTCAAATGTTTTATTTTTGAACGTCAGTTCACATTTGTAGGTGGATCATCAGTGTTAGAGCTAAAATTAGCATGTTTAAAGTGATTTTCATGCTTCCAGGGGCCCAAAACACAAGATTTATGGAATGGTTAAAAGTGCATGAAAATGGCCAATTTACTCACTCTGAGTTCTCAAAAAGGGTTTCTTCACCCTGGGAAGTTCATTAAATACCATTTGGAGGCATTTAATGTTCGAGCAAAAACGGCTGATTTTCGACAAAAGAGATAACACCCCCCCATTACGTCATGCTTCAGAAATGTGGAAAATGGTCCGTTTTCAAATGTTTTATTTTTGAACGTCAGTTCACATTTGTAGGTGGATCATCAGTGTTAGAGCTAAAATTAGCATGTTTAAAGTGATTTTCATGCTTCCAGGGGCTCGGGAAGTTAATTAAATACCATTTGGAGGCATTTAATGTTCGAGCAAAAACGGCTGATTTTCGACAAAAGAGATAACACCCCCCCATTACGTCATGCTTCAGAAATGTGGAAAATGGTCCGTTTTCAAATGTTTTATTTTTGAACGTCAGTTCACATTTGTAGGTGGATCATCAGTGTTAGAGCTAAAATGAGCATGTTTAAAGTGATTTTCATGCTTCCAGGGGCTCGGGAAGTTAATTAAATACCATTTGGAGGCATTTAATGTTCGAGCAAAAACGGCTGATTTTCGACAAAAGAGATAACACCCCCCCATTACGTTATGCTTCAGAAATGTGGAAAATGGTCCGTTTTCAAATGTTTTATTTTTGAACGTCAGTTCACATTTGTAGGTGGATCATCAGTGTTAGAGCTAAAATTAGCATGTTTAAAGTGATTTTCATGCTTCCAGGGGCCCAAAACACAAGATTTATGGAATGGTTAAAAGTGCATGAAAATGGCCAATTTACTCACTCTGAGTTCTCAAAAAGGGTTTCTTCACCCCGGGAAGTTAATTAAATACCATTTGGAGGCATTTAATGTTCGAGCAAAAATGGCTGATTTTCGACAAAAGAGATAAAACCCCCCCATTACGTCATGCTTCAGAAATGTGGAAAATGGTCCGTTTTCAAATGTTTTATTTTTGAACGTCAGTTCACATTTGTAGGTGGATCATCAGTGTTAGAGCTAAAATTAGCATGTTTAAAGTGATTTTCATGCTTCCAGGGGCCCAAAACACAAGAATTATGGAATGGTAAAAAGTGCATGAAAATGGCCAATTTACTCACTCTGAGTTCTCAAAAAGGGTTTCTTCACCCCGGGAAGTTAATTAAATACCATTTGGAGGCATTTAATGTTCGAGCAAAAACGGCTGATTTTCGACAAACGAGATAACACCCCCCCATTACGTCATGCTTCAGAAATGTGGAAAATGGTCCATTTTCAAATGTTTTATTTTTGAACGTCAGTTCACATTTGTAGGTGGATCATCAGTGTTAGAGCTAAAATTAGCATGTTTAAAGTGATTTTCATGCTTCCAGGGGCTCGGGAAGTTAATTAAATACCATTTGGAGGCATTTAATGTTCGAGCAAAAACGGCTGATTTTCGACAAAAGAGATAAAACCCCCCCATTACGTCATGCTTCAGAAATGTGGAAAATGGTCAGTTTTCAAATGTTTTATCTTTGAACGTCAGTTCACATTTGTAGGTGGATCATCAGTGTTAGAGCTAAAATTAGCATGTTTAAAGTGATTTTCATGCTTCCAGGGGCTCGGGAAGTGAAATAAATACCATTTGGAGGCATTTAATGTTCGAGCAAAAACGGCTGATTTTCGACAAAAGAGATAACACCCCCCCATTACGTCATGCTTCAGAAATGTGGAAAATGGTCCGTTTTCAAATGTTTTATTTTTGAACGTCAGTTCACATTTGTAGGTGGATCATCAGTGTTAGAGCTAAAATTAGCATGTTTAAAGTGATTTTCATGCTTCCAGGGGCCCAAAACACAAGATTTATGGAATGGTTAAAAGTGCATGAAAATGGCCAATTTACTCACTCTGAGTTCTCAAAAAGGGTTTCTTCACCCTGGGAAGTTAATTAAATACCATTTGGAGGCATTTAATGTTCGAGCAAAAACGGCTGATTTTTGACAAAAGAGATAACACCCCCCCATTACGTCATGCTTCAGAAATGTGGAAAATGGTCCGTTTTCAAATGTTTTATTTTTGAACGTCAGTTCACATTTGTAGGTGGATCATCAGTGTTAGAGCTAAAATTAGCATGTTTAAAGTGATTTTCATGCTTCCAGGGGCCCAAAACACAAGATTTATGGAATGGTTAAAAGTGCATGAAAATGGCCAATTTACTCACTCTGAGTTCTCAAAAAGGGTTTCTTCACCCCGGGAAGTTAATTAAATACCATTTGGAGGCATTTAATGTTCGAGCAAAAATGGCTGATTTTCGACAAAAGAGATAAAACCCCCCCATTACGTCATGCTTCAGAAATGTGGAAAATGGTCCGTTTTCAAATGTTTTATTTTTGAACGTCAGTTCACATTTGTAGGTGGATCATCAGTGTTAGAGCTAAAATTAGCATGTTTAAAGTGATTTTCATGCTTCCAGGGGCTCGGGAAGTTAATTAAATACCATTTGGAGGCATTTAATGTTCGAGCAAAAACGGCTGATTTTCGACAAAAGAGATAACACCCCCCCATTACGTCATGCTTCAGAAATGTGGAAAATGGTCCGTTTTCAAATGTTTTATTTTTGAACGTCAGTTCACATTTGTAGGTGGATCATCAGTGTTAGAGCTAAAATTAGCATGTTTAAAGTGATTTTCATGCTTCCAGGGGCCCAAAACACAAGAATTATGGAATGGTTAAAAGTGCATGAAAATGGCCAATTTACTCACTCTGAGTTCTCAAAAAGGGTTTCTTCACCCCGGGAAGTTAATTAAATACCATTTGGAGGCATTTAATGTTCGAGCAAAAACGGCTGATTTTCGACAAAAGAGATAAAACCCCCCCATTACGTCATGCTTCAGAAATGTGGAAAATGGTCCGTTTTCAAATGTTTTATTTTTGAACGTCAGTTCACATTTGTAGGTGGATCATCAGTGTTAGAGCTAAAATTAGCATGTTTAAAGTGATTTTCATGCTTCCAGGGGCTCGGGAAGTTAATTAAATACCATTTGGAGGCATTTAATGTTCGAGCAAAAACGGCTGATTTTCGACAAAAGAGATAACACCCCCCCATTACGTCATGCTTCAGAAATGTGGAAAATGGTCCGTTTTCAAATGTTTTATCTTTGAACGTCAGTTCACATTTGTAGGTGGATCATCAGTGTTAGAGCTAAAATTAGCATGTTTAAAGTGATTTTCATGCTTCCAGGGGCTCGGGAAGTGAAATAAATACCATTTGGAGGCATTTAATGTTCGAGCAAAAACGGCTGATTTTCGACAAAAGAGATAACACCCCCCCATTATGTCATGCTTCAGAAATGTGGAAAATGGTCCGTTTTCAAATGTTTTATTTTTGAACGTCAGTTCACATTTGTAGGTGGATCATCAGTGTTAGAGCTAAAATTAGCATGTTTAAAGTGATTTTCATGCTTCCAGGGGCCCAAAACACAAGATTTATGGAATGGTTAAAAGTGCATGAAAATGGCCAATTTACTCACTCTGAGTTCTCAAAAAGGGTTTCTTCACCCCGGGAAGTTAATTAAATACCATTTGGAGGCATTTAATGTTCGAGCAAAAACGGCTGATTTTCGACAAAAGAGATAACACCCCCCCATTACGTCATGCTTCAGAAATGTGGAAAATGGTCCGTTTTCAAATGTTTTATTTTTGAACGTCAGTTCACATTTGTAGGTGGATCATCAGTGTTAGAGCTAAAATTAGCATGTTTAAAGTGATTTTCATGCTTCCAGGGGCCCAAAACACAAGATTTATGGAATGGTTAAAAGTGCATGAAAATGGCCAATTTACTCACTCTGAGTTCTCAAAAAGGGTTTCTTCACCCCGGGAAGTTAATTAAATACCATTTGGAGGCATTTAATGTTCGAGCAAAAACGGCTGATTTTCGACAAAAGAGATAACACCCCCCCATTACGTCATGCTTCAGAAATGTGGAAAATGGTCCGTTTTCAAATGTTTTATTTTTGAACGTCAGTTCACATTTGTAGGTGGATCATCAGTGTTAGAGCTAAAATTAGCATGTTTAAAGTGATTTTCATGCTTCCAGGGGCTCGGGAAGTTAATTAAATACCATTTGGAGGCATTTAATGTTCAAGCAAAAACGGCTGATTTTCGACAAAAGAGATAACACCCCCCCATTACGTCATGCTTCAGAAATGTGGAAAATGGTCCGTTTTCAAATGTTTTATTTTTGAACGTCAGTTCACATTTGTAGGTGGATCATCAGTGTTAGAGCTAAAATTAGCATGTTTAAAGTGATTTTCATGCTTCCAGGGGCACGGGAAGTGAAATAAATACCATTTGGAGGCATTTAATGTTCGAGCAAAAACGGCTGATTTTCGACAAAAGAGATAACACCCCCCCATTACGTCATGCTTCAGAAATGTGGAAAATGGTCCGTTTTCAAATGTTTTATTTTTGAACGTCAGTTCACATTTGTAGGTGGATCATCAGTGTTAGAGCTAAAATTAGCATGTTTAAAGTGATTTTCATGCTTCCAGGGGCTCGGGAAGTTAATTAAATACCATTTGGAGGCATTTAATGTTCGAGCAAAAACGGCTGATTTTCGACAAAAGAGATAACACCCCCCCATTACGTCATGCTTCAGAAATGTGGAAAATGGTCCGTTTTCAAATGTTTTATTTTTGAACGTCAGTTCACATTTTAGGTGGATCATCAGTGTTAGAGCTAAAATTAGCATGTTTAAAGTGATTTTCATGCTTCCAGGGGCTCGGGAAGTTAATTAAATACCATTTGGAGGCATTTAATGTTCGAGCAAAAACGGCTGATTTTCGACAAAAGAGATAACATCCCCCCATTACGTCATGCTTCAGAAATGTGGAAAATGGTCCGTTTTCAAATGTTTTATCTTTGAACGTCAGTTCACATTTGTAGGTGGATCATCAGTGTTAGAGCTAAAATTAGCATGTTTAAAGTGATTTTCATGCTTCCAGGGGCTCGGGAAGTGAAATAAATACCATTTGGAGGCATTTAATGTTCGAGCAAAAACGGCTGATTTTCGACAAAAGAGATAACACCCCCCCATTACGTCATGCTTCAGAAATGTGGAAAATGGTCCGTTTTCAAATGTTTTATTTTTGAACGTCAGTTCACATTTGTAGGTGGATCATCAGTGTTAGAGCTAAAATTAGCATGTTTAAAGTGATTTTCATGCTTCCAGGGGCCCAAAACACAAGATTTATGGAATGGTTAAAAGTGCATGAAAATGGCCAATTTACTCACTCTGAGTTCTCAAAAAGGGTTTCTTCACCCCGGGAAGTTAATTAAATACCATTTGGAGGCATTTAATGTTCGAGCAAAAACGGCTGATTTTCGACAAAAGAGATAACACCCCCCCATTACGTCATGCTTCAGAAATGTGGAAAATGGTCCGTTTTCAAATGTTTTATTTTTGAACGTCAGTTCACATTTGTAGGTGGATCATCAGTGTTAGAGCTAAAATTAGCATGTTTAAAGTGATTTTCATGCTTCCAGGGGCCCAAAACACAAGATTTATGGAATGGTTAAAAGTGCATGAAAATGGCCAATTTACTCACTCTGAGTTCTCAAAAAGGGTTTCTTCACCCCGGGAAGTTAATTAAATACCATTTGGAGGCATTTAATGTTCGAGCAAAAACGGCTGATTTCCGACAAAAGAGATAACACCCCCCCATTACGTCATGCTTCAGAAATGTGGAAAATGGTCCGTTTTGAAATGTTTTATTTTTGAACGTCAGTTCACATTTGTAGGTGGATCATCAGTGTTAGAGCTAAAATTAGCATGTTTAAAGTGATTTTCATGCTTCCAGGGGCTCGGGAAGTTAATTAAATACCATTTGGAGGCATTTAATGTTCAAGCAAAAACGGCTGATTTTCGACAAAAGAGATAACACCCCCCCATTACGTCATGCTTCAGAAATGTGGAAAATGGTCCGTTTTCAAATGTTTTATTTTTGAACGTCAGTTCACATTTGTAGGTGGATCATCAGTGTTAGAGCTAAAATTAGCATGTTTAAAGTGATTTTCATGCTTCCAGGGGCACGGGAAGTGAAATAAATACCATTTGGAGGCATTTAATGTTCGAGCAAAAACGGCTGATTTTCGACAAAAGAGATAACACCCCCCCATTACGTCATGCTTCAGAAATGTGGAAAATGGTCCGTTTTCAAATGTTTTATTTTTGAACGTCAGTTCACATTTGTAGGTGGATCATCAGTGTTAGAGCTAAAATTAGCATGTTTAAAGTGATTTTCATGCTTCCAGGGGCTCGGGAAGTTAATTAAATACCATTTGGAGGCATTTAATGTTCGAGCAAAAACGGCTGATTTTCGACAAAAGAGATAACACCCCCCCATTACGTCATGCTTCAGAAATGTGGAAAATGGTCCGTTTTCAAATGTTTTATTTTTGAACGTCAGTTCACATTTGTAGGTGGATCATCAGTGTTAGAGCTAAAATTAGCATGTTTAAAGTGATTTTCATGCTTCCAGGGGCTCGGGAAGTTAATTAAATACCATTTGGAGGCATTTAATGTTCGAGCAAAAACGGCTGATTTTCGACAAAAGAGATAACACCCCCCCATTACGTCATGCTTCAGAAATGTGGAAAATGGTCCGTTTTCAAATGTTTTATCTTTGAACGTCAGTTCACATTTGTAGGTGGATCATCAGTGTTAGAGCTAAAATTAGCATGTTTAAAGTGATTTTCATGCTTCCAGGGGCTCGGGAAGTGAAATAAATACCATTTGGAGGCATTTAATGTTCGAGCAAAAACGGCTGATTTTCGACAAAAGAGATAACACCCCCCCATTACGTCATGCTTCAGAAATGTGGAAAATGGTCCGTTTTCAAATGTTTTATTTTTGAACGTCAGTTCACATTTGTAGGTGGATCATCAGTGTTAGAGCTAAAATTAGCATGTTTAAAGTGATTTTCATGCTTCCAGGGGCCCAAAACACAAGATTTATGGAATGGTTAAAAGTGCATGAAAATGGCCAATTTACTCACTCTGAGTTCTCAAAAAGGGTTTCTTCACCCCGGGAAGTTAATTAAATACCATTTGGAGGCATTTAATGTTCGAGCAAAAACGGCTGATTTTCGACAAAAGAGATAACACCCCCCCATTACGTCATGCTTCAGAAATGTGGAAAATGGTCCGTTTTCAAATGTTTTATTTTTGAACGTCAGTTCACATTTGTAGGTGGATCATCAGTGTTAGAGCTAAAATTAGCATGTTTAAAGTGATTTTCATGCTTCCAGGGGCCCAAAACACAAGATTTATGGAATGGTTAAAAGTGCATGAAAATGGCCAATTTACTCACTCTGAGTTCTCAAAAAGGGTTTCTTCACCCCGGGAAGTTAATTAAATACCATTTGGAGGCATTTAATGTTCGAGCAAAAACGGCTGATTTTCGACAAAAGAGATAACACCCCCCCATTACGTCATGCTTCAGAAATGTGGAAAATGGTCCGTTTTGAAATGTTTTATTTTTGAACGTCAGTTCACATTTGTAGGTGGATCATCAGTGTTAGAGCTAAAATTAGCATGTTTAAAGTGATTTTCATGCTTCCAGGGGCCCAAAACACAAGATTTATGGAATGGTTAAAAGTGCATGAAAATGGCCAATTTACTCACTCTGAGTTCTCAAAAAGGGTTTCTTCACCCCGGGAAGTTAATTAAATACCATTTGGAGGCATTTAATGTTCGAGCAAAAATGGCTGATTTTCGACAAAAGAGATAACACCCCCCCATTACGTCATGCTTCAGAAATGTGGAAAATGGTCCGTTTTCAAATGTTTTATTTTTGAACGTCAGTTCACATTTGTAGGTGGATCATCAGTGTTAGAGCTAAAATTAGCATGTTTAAAGTGATTTTCATGCTTCCAGGGGCTCGGGAAGTTAATTAAATACCATTTGGAGGCATTTAATGTTCAAGCAAAAACGGCTGATTTTCGACAAAAGAGATAACACCCCCCCATTACGTCATGCTTCAGAAATGTGGAAAATGGTCCGTTTTCAAATGTTTTATTTTTGAACGTCAGTTCACATTTGTAGGTGGATCATCAGTGTTAGAGCTAAAATTAGCATGTTTAAAGTGATTTTCATGCTTCCAGGGGCTCGGGAAGTTAATTAAATACCATTTGGAGGCATTTAATGTTCGAGCAAAAACGGCTGATTTTCGACAAAAGAAATAACACCCCCCCATTACGTCATGCTTCAGAAATGTGGAAAATGGTCCGTTTTCAAATGTTTTATTTTTGAACGTCAGTTCACATTTGTAGGTGGATCATCAGTGTTAGAGCTAAAATTAGCATGTTTAAAGTGATTTTCATGCTTCCAGGGGCCCAAAACACAAGATTTATGGAATGGTTAAAAGTGCATGAAAATGGCCAATTTACTCACTCTGAGTTCTCAAAAAGGGTTTCTTCACCCCGGGAAGTTAATTAAATACCATTTGGAGGCATTTAATGTTCGAGCAAAAACGGCTGATTTTCGACAAAAGAGATAACACCCCCCATTACGTCATGCTTCAGAAATGTGGAAAATGGTCCGTTTTCAAATGTTTTATTTTTGAACGTCAGTTCACATTTGTAGGTGGATCATCAGTGTTAGAGCTAAAATTAGCATGTTTAAAGTGATTTTCATGCTTCCAGGGGCTCGGGAAGTTAATTAAATACCATTTGGAGGCATTTAATGTTCTAGCAAAAACGGCTGATTTTCGACAAAAGAGATAACACCCCCCCATTACGTCATGCTTCAGAAATGTGGAAAATGGTCCGTTTTCAAATGTTTTATTTTTGAACGTCAGTTCACATTTGTAGGTGGATCATCAGTGTTAGAGCTAAAATTAGCATGTTTAAAGTGATTTTCATGCTTCCAGGGGCTCGGGAAGTGAAATAAATACCATTTGGAGGCATTTAATGTTCGAGCAAAAACGGCTGATTTTCGACAAAGAGATAACACCACCCCATTACGTCATGCTTCAGAAATGTGGAAAATGGTCCATTATCAAATGTTTTATTTTTGAACGTCAGTTCACATTTGTAGGTGGATCATCAGTGTTAGAGCTAAAATTAGCATGTTTAAAGTGATTTCATGCTTCCAGGGGCACAAAACACAAGATTTATGGAATGGTTAAAAGTGCATGAAAAATGGCCAATTTACTCACTCTGAGTTCTCAAAAAGGGTTTCTTCACCCCGGGAAGTTAATTAAATACCATTTGGAGGCATTTAATGTTCGAGCAAAAACGGCTGATTTTCGACAAAAGAGATAACACCCCCCCATTACGTCATGCTTCAGAAATGTGGAAAATGGTCCGTTTTCAAATGTTTTTTTTTGAACGTCAGTTCACATTTGTAGGTGGATCATCAGTGTTAGAGCTAAAATTAGCATGTTTAAAGTGATTTTCATGCTTCCAGGGGCTCGGGAAGTTAATTAAATACCATTTGGAGGCATTTAATGTTCGAGCAAAAACGGCTGATTTTCGACAAAAGAGATAACACCCCCCCATTACGGTCATGCTTCAGAAATGTGGAAAATGGTCCGTTTTCAAATGTTTTATTTTTGAACGTCAGTTCACATTTGTAGGTGGATCATCAGTGTTAGAGCTAAAATTAGCATGTTAAAAGTGATTTTCATGCTTCCAGGGGCCCAAAACACAGATTTATGGAATGGTTAAAAGTGCATGAAAATGGCCAATTTACTCACTCTGAGTTCTCAAAAAGGGTTTCTTCACCCCGGGAAGTTATTTAAATACCATTTGGAGGCATTTAATGTTCGAGCAAAAACGGCTGATTTTCGACAAAAGAGATAACACCCCCCCATTACGTCATGCTTCAGAAATGTGGAAAATGGTCAGTTTTCAAATGTTTTATTTTTGAACGTCAGTTCACATTTGTAGGTGGATCATCAGTGTTAGAGCTAAAATTAGCATGTTTAAAGTGATTTTCATGCTTCCAGGGGCTCGGGAAGTTAATTAAATACCATTTGGAGGCATTTAATGTTCTAGCAAAAACGGCTGATTTTCGACAAAAGAGATAACACCCCCCCATTACGTCATGCTTCAGAATGTGGAAAATGGTCCGTTTTCAAATGTTTTATTTTTGAACGTCAGTTCACATTTGTAGGTGGATCATCAGTGTTAGAGCTAAAATTAGCATGTTTAAAGTGATTTTCATGCTTCCAGGGGCTCGGGAAGTGAAATAAATACCATTTGGAGGCATTTAATGTTCGAGCAAAAACGGCTGATTTTCGACAAAAGAGATAACACCACCCCATTACGTCATGCTTCAGAAATGTGGAAAATGGTCCATTTTCAAATGTTTTATTTTTGAACGTCAGTTCACATTTGTAGGTGGATCATCAGTGTTAGAGCTAAAATTAGCATGTTTAAAGTGATTTTCATGCTTCCAGGGGCACAAAACACAAGATTTATGGAATGGTTAAAGTGCATGAAAATGGCCAATTTACTCACTCTGAGTTCTCAAAAAGGGTTCTTCACCCGGGAAGTTAATTAAATACCATTTGGAGGCATTTAATGTTCGAGCAAAAACGGCTGATTTTCGACAAAAGAGATAACACCCCCCCATTACGTCATGCTTCAGAAATGTGGAAAATGGTCCGTTTTCAAATGTTTTATTTTTGAACGTCAGTTCACATTTGTAGGTGGATCATCAGTGTTAGAGCTAAAATTAGCATGTTTAAAGTGATTTTCATGCTTCCAGGGGCTCGGGAAGTTAATTAAATACCATTTGGAGGCATTTAATGTTCGAGCAAAAACGGCTGATTTTCGACAAAAGAGATAACACCCCCCCATTACGTCATGCTTCAGAAAATGTGGAAAATGGTCCGTTTTCAAATGTTTTATTTTTGAACGTCAGTTCACATTTGTAGGTGGATCATCAGTGTTAGAGCTAAAATTAGCATGTTTAAAGTGATTTTCATGCTTCCAGGGGCCCAAAACACAAGATTTATGGAAAGGTTAAAAGTGCATGAAAATGGCCAATTTACTCACTCTGAGTTCTCAAAAAGGGTTTCTTCACCCCGGGAAGGTAATTAAATACCATTTGGAGGCATTTAATGTTCGAGCAAAAACAGCTGATTTTCGACAAAAGAGATAACACCCCCCCATTACGTCATGCCTCAGAAATGTGGAAAATTGTCCGTTTTCAAATATTTTATTTTGGAACGTCAGTTCACATTTGTAGGTGGATCATCAGTGTTAGAGCTAAAATTAGCATGTTTAAAGTGATTTTCATGCTTCCAGGGGCTCGGGAAGTTAATTAAATACCATTTGGAGGCATTTAATGTTCGAGCAAAAACGGCTGATTTTCGACAAAAGAGATAACACCCCCCCATTACGTCATGCTTCAGAAATGTGGAAAATGGTCCGTTTTCAAATGTTTTATTTTTGAACGTCAGTTCACATTTGTAGGTGGATCATCAGTGTTAGAGCTAAAATTAGCATGTTTAAAGTGATTTTCATGCTTCCAGGGGCTCGGGAAGTGAAATAAATACCATTTGGAGGCATTTAATGTTCGAGCAAAAACGGCTGATTTTCGACAAAAGAGATAACACCCCCCCATTACGTCATGCTTCAGAAATGTGGAAAATGGTCCGTTTTCAAATGTTTTATTTTTGAACGTCAGTTCACATTTGTAGGTGGATCATCAGTGTTAGAGCTAAAATTAGCATGTTTAAAGTGATTTTCATGCTTCCAGGGGCCCAAAACACAAGATTTATGGAATGGTTAAAAGTGCATGAAAATGGCCAATTTACTCACTCTGAGTTCTCAAAAAGGGTTTCTTCACCCCGGGAAGTTAATTAAATACCATTTGGAGGCATTTAATGTTCGAGCAAAAACGGCTGATTTTCGACAAAAGAGATAACACCCCCCCATTACGTCATGCTTCAGAAATGTGGAAAATGGTCCGTTTTCAAATGTTTTATTTTTGAACGTCAGTTCACATTTGTAGGTGGATCATCAGTGTTAGAGCTAAAATTAGCATGTTTAAAGTGATTTCATGCTTCCAGGGGCCCAAAACACAAGATTTATGGAATGGTTAAAAG